>NC_079435.1:62706859-62818006 GCF_903798145.1 Danio aesculapii | reverse complement strand
GAATCAGTATCAATGTGAGCTTATTTCTCATCCTCCTAATATCTGACTATTTCTTATATTCTTAAACTAAAAATTCTAATGACGTGATCAATAATATGGTCAAAAATACATGATTTTGCTTTCCTTTATTATTTTTGTTGATTTCTTTAATTTTATTTTCAGGTTTAGCTTCACCACATGATGCAAAAGCTTGTTTTACTGCAGTCCAAACACATGCTTTCACTTTTCTTTAACTCTTTAGCTCTTCTTTAGTTTCACCACATGAAGCAGACGATTTGTGAAGTCTAAAATCCTTTTATCTGATTGAGAATCCGCATTTCTCTGTCTGCTTGCACTGAGATTCAGTGTGCAGTTAATTATTCTGTGAGATGAAATGAGAGAGAACTGTTCGAGTCCGAAATAATGTCAAAATTAGAAAACGGTTGTCAGGCATACATGTAATGCATTACTATGCAAAATCTACTTTCCTTTTTCAGTCATTATTAGCTCAAATTCTACCTGAAGCAGAAGGTTGTTGATGTCTGAAATAATTTTCACCGCTGTAAATGCAGAATCAGGAACTCTTATGCTGAATTTGCATGTTTACTAATGCAGCTTATTATTCCTTCAAATGAACGCAGAGAGAAACTGTTCAATTCACAAGAAACTGTCTAATTTAATCACCAAAATTATGACAAAATGCAAAATCTAGCTCAAATTCTACCTGAATGTTACATGAAGCACAAGTTTAGTGATGTGTGAAATAATATTCAGAATCAGGAACAGTACGAGTTTCACTTCTGCTTTAAAAAATAGTTCTTTGATTACACTAATGTCATTAGTATTATCATCATTTATTATTTCTGTCTCAATCACAGTGTGAGTTTTATTTCCCATTGTTTATTTTGTAAATGCCTCGTAAATAATACACCAAAATATTTCCAAAAGTGGATTATAACCAAGGCTGAGTGTTCAAAAACTAGCTGACTCACTCCTGATGTAGACTATGGCGTCACATTAACACACGCTTATATAACTACAATATACAAACTGCACAAAACAAACGGTGATGTTGAAGTAATGAGCTATTTAAAAGTACACTTTAAAGAAAATCACATGAGAGAGAGAGAGAGAGAGAGAGAGAGAGAGAGAGAGAGAGAGAGAGAGAGAGAGAGAGAGAGAGAGAGAGAGAGAGAGAGAGAGAGAGCAATATGATCTGTTTTAAGGCACAGTCTGTCAGGCTGCGTTTAGTTTTTATTTTAGGTTTGTTAATGTATGAATTATTTAGGTTTAATATTTCCTGTATGGGGATTAATATTTGATTGGCCATTAAAATGGAAAATCTAACAATTTTATTGATCGGTTGGAGCTCAAAAAATAAAAATAAAGTTATTAACAACTGCAGATTTGGGTCGTGCCTTGTGTGACCGCCCGCTGTACCAGATTATTTCAATATCTTCATTATCCCGATATCCGGCTCTTTTTTATACACTTAAAATGAAATTATTTAAAAAAATAAAATAGTCAAAATGAATATTAATATTATAAGTATTAATAAATGTGCTAATACATACGTCCACAATACTTATACTCTGAAGGGGGTCACACACCAGAAGCGACGCGCCACGCATTTTAGAATTCTAAAGGTTTCTATCAGGGTACACACACCGGCACTGCATGTTGGCGGCGCCCAGCCATGACACTGTTCATATTTCTGCCGCGCCATCTGTATACTTTAATTTTAAATAACATGCGAATGTGCGTGTCTGGTGTGCGTGCCGTGTCGCAGTGCATCCGGTGTGTGACGCCCTTTAGACTCAAGAAGGTATCGCTGCAGCCCAGAGACCTCCATGTGGGAGGGATTACACCGCAAGTAGGTGCAGGTGGAGCAGATATTAATAAAACACATCAGGTTACTGTGAGGTTGGGTTAAGGCTTGGGGTAGGTGTAGACATTCACAAAGCACAATATTGGACTCCGTGTCATGTTCAAGACATTAATTAAATAAATAAATGTCCTCATTTGTAAGTCGCTTTGGATAAAAGCGTCTGCTAAATGACTAAATGTAAATAACTTCAGGTTTGTATAGCCCACTTAGAGCTCAAGTCCCACCACCCACTCCGACCTCTGTTTATAGCCTTCTCATTAGACTGATAAAAGAAAAAACATTACATTAATTGGTATTAAAATTGTCTAAATGAAACAGAAAACACATGCTTTTATTTATTATATAGTCTTGATTTGTGTTTAGCTTTAGTTTCACGATATGAAGCAGATTTATGATGTCTGAAATCATTTTGCTGCTGTAAATGCAGAATCAGTAATAATATTCTCCTCATCTCTCTTACACTGAAATCTTTTTTTTTTATATTTCTTTAATTGGTATTAAAATACTATCCAGAAGAGTCCTACTACGTGCTTTTATTATTTGGGTTTCACCACATGAAGCAGAATATCGTTGACGTCTGCATCTCTTCTCACTGCTGTAAATGCAGTCCGTCAGTAACCGCATGATTATTTCTGTTGGTGTTGTTTCTGCTGCCTCCACCAGGGGGCTCTGTCTGCTGCTCCTCTGTGGTTTTTCTGGCTCCTCCGGTCTCCGCTTGGTTGATGGAAACCTTTATGTTTCCTCTTGGGCACAAACTCCAGCGCTTTCTGCCAGCTGCCCGTCTGCTTCACCGTGGTCAGAATGCGGATCATCTGATCCAGAGTCAGATTTTTAGCTCCACAATCCCAGTCCAGATACTCGTCCAGCGGGAGGCGCGCCGTGGCCAGTTTCAGGCGTTTAGCGTTAGCCAGCGATGCTCCTGCGCGGATGCTGCGGTCCACCATAGCTCCCACTATATACACCTGTCAGCACACACAGATGCAGATATACAGTTCATTCACTCGTTTTCTTTTCAGCTTAGTCCCTTTATTAATCAGGGGTCGCCTGATTGAACCGCCAACTTATCCAGCATATGTTTTACACAGCGGATGCCCTTCCATCCGCAACCCATCACTGGGAAACACCCACACACTCTTGATATATAATTAATAGTTCAATATTAAGATAATGAACATGTGTAATATCGGTATTGTGAGCACTGTGAAACATTTAGACTGCTCTTTAAGAATATTCACACTGTATTTGATGTTCATAACAACGCCAAAATGATTAAAGAGCTTAATACAGGGCTGTTACACCTTTTCTGAGTCAAATTGAAAGTCCACATGAACCAGAAGCTGCGACCGATTTTTATTTAGTTTCGTATTGTCATGTAGTTTCTAGAGAAACGGGATATTAAATGAGAAAACAGTGGGCGTGGCTTGTTTTTTCTACTGCAAGCTGATTGGATGTAGTAAAGTAGATGTTTCATTCAGAAAGATGGGAAAAAGGAAGAGTTATTACGACCTAACAGACTCCTCCTCCTCCTCACCATTTCTGTTTATTGTAATGAGCGGACAGTTGAAGGGGTGTGGTTAAGTATAATAGCCACGCCCAATGCCTTAGACAGACCTAATCTGAGAATAGGGTATATGCAGAAGTATGGGTGTCAAAATGAATTGTTTCTTCGGTGCACCGTGATGCTGACACGGACAGTTCAGTATCGGTTCAGTAATAGATCATTACAGGTTATTGTATACTGACGTCATTTATCTCATATGCGCTATATCGCCGTAGCTTACTATGGTGAGGGAGGCGAGACGCTCTAACTACTTAAAAAAACACAGAAACTATGCACAATTTCATTGCGTGTGTGTTTGCTGGATCCGTCTTTCATTGACACTCACAGCAGAAGCCCCTATTTCACTGCGATTGAGAGAATGACAGTAAACTCCATTTCTCTCTCTCACTGTGGCTCATTTGACCGGCTGCGTGACTTTTCCTCTCCTCTCGGCTGTTACACTTCTGGATACAGACACGAGCGCGCGAGTTTTCTCCTATCATGGATCAGCTGTGATCCCCTCTGCAGTGTTGCCAGATGTAGCTGACTGATTTCAGCCCAAAAACTATCCAAAACCCGCTGAAATGCCTATCCAAAACCACCCAATCTGGCAACACTGCGCCGCTGCCGTTTATCAGTGTCACTCATCGGTGAACAGCGCCTGTGAAGTAAAATATAAATGTGTATGGAGAGCATCATCAATGCACTGTGATATCGAATTGAACCGAATTGAACCGAACCGTGAGACCAGTGTAGGTTCACACCTCTATGCAGACTTTTAAATTCTCAGTGAACTGGGTCAAGTGCTTCCGGTTAACTGTATGGCGTTATAAAATCGGCACGTTTAAGGTCTGTTTTCTTTAAAAATCAGCGATCTCCACTGGCTGGGTGATGTCTGATATAAAGTGGGTACAAGAAAGTACAAGAAGCACTGCATTAAATGAATTTTTCCCTGCCATGTCCCTAGCATATTCAATGGTGTTTCTGCGCTAGCCTGCAAATCCTGACAGGTGTGTGCGTGTAAATGGCTTTTCATCTCCTTTTAAGTTTGAGCAACTATAATGGACGCTAAAGTCTATTTAACTGATTATATTTTAATGACATTACAACATCGATGCTGTAAAAGCAACCGTATAAAATGGAAAAAATTCACTGTTTCACTGTTCGCCGGAAGTTTATTAGTACGGGAAGAAACACCCTATTTAACTCAAAACAAACAGGAAGTGCATTTATATTTTTCAAATTTTGATTAAAAATTATAAAGGAAAACACTATATTTTTTTTCTTAATGACATGAACGGATAAATTGTTCACCCCAAAGCTAGCGACAACAAAATCTGTTAGCTTTGATTTCATGCCTTTTGATTGACGTTGTCTAGTTGCTCTGTGCAGATCACGTGAATTAAAAAAATTATTAATATTTTTATTAAAAAAAATTCAGGGTTTTCACCTTTAATGGATAGGAAAGTGTAGATTATTGACAGGAAACCATGGGGAGCAGAGAGAGGGGAAGGATCGGCATAGGACCGCGAGACGGGACTTGAACTCTGGTCGCCGTGAGCACCGGAGTGCATGTGTCGACGCACTAACCACTACACCACTGGCGCCGACAATCATGTGATTTTTGAGCTGAACTCTATGGTGGCCTTATACACGAAGGGCAAAAAACCGCACAGATGTATGATAAGAGCATGTTTAGCCAACAGGGGGCGATAAAGACATTTATGCGGAGTTCACACCAAATGAGGAAGCATTTGCATTAGTAAATCACGTGCAAATCAATGCAAGCGTGAGAACAGAAGCATATTACCGTCGTGTGGGTGATCGACACCAAATATGCAATGCATTTGCTGCAAACATTTGGAATTGGCCTCATTTGCATCTTGTGCGATCGGTGTTAACCAAGCCGTGTCGGCCAATCAGAAAGGAGAAAACGGCTCACAGTGATGTCATGAGTCGAAAACTAGTGTTCACGTGACCACACTGTACCCAGAGCTTTGGAAAATCTTCACCCTGGCCAGAGTTTTCAGAAAGGTTCGGCTGACACTGTGTTTTCTTGTGGAGCCACAGCACGTAGATAAGTGCGGTTTGTTTTGAAAATACCCGTGTTCGTGTGGGCAGAGCCTACATGATGTTTTTTGTCAGCGAGTAAACTTTAAATCACCTAACAGGTGTCAGCCAGTTAGATCGCTCTATGCAAATACCCTCGAGCAGATGCTAGCCAATCCCATTTAGGGAGCACTGGAAAACTAATGTGATTGGCTGTTGTCCTAATAATAAATCAGATATTGTGCTAGCTGTTCACCTTGGTGTGGTCGAATGTGCGCAGGACGGAGCGTGAGTCTGCGGTGAGGTACACCAGGTCCTGATGTGGGAACAGCTCCAGCGGCGAGCGCTCTGTGTGCGTGATCAGCAGGCGTCTCCAGGTCTCGTCCCCGTATCTCCGCAGCAGCTCGCGGTGGTATGCTCCCCCCGGCTGCAGGCTGCAGAAGTGCAGGTGAAACGGCTCCTGAACCCGCCGGTTAAAGCCTTCGCTCTCCAGCAGCTGACTGACCGTATTCTCCAGCTCATGCCGGCTCATCTGCTGATCGTAGCTCATGTCGAAGACCAGCGGCTGGTCGAAGCGCATCGCCTGCGCCTGGAGATGAAGAACAGGAGCTCATTAGGCAGCTACACTCATCTCAGAAAACAAACTACAACCCCAATAGAGGTGATGAAAAATAAACATACATACACTCAAACACTACACATAGACACTCAGACACAAACATACAGACATACACACACACACACACACACACACACACACACACACTACATTTACACACAGACACAAACAGACTCAGACAAAGATGATGTAACAGGCATACACACTCACTAGGGCTGGGCGATTTGGCCTAACATCTCGATTAATTAAACATTTTAACTCGATTACGATTAATGAAGGACTGTTTTAATCATTTATTTTTTTTTTGCCCTCATAGTTCACTGATAAGTTTTGAACAGTAAATACGCTCGCATATTACAAGTGAGAGATTCCTGAATGATGGGTGCAGGACAAAACTGAAGGAAACACACTGTGTACGATTATTTACTGAACATCAATGTTGAACAACTGAAATTAAAACACACGTCGCTTAAAACGAACAGTCCAGTTTTTTTCTTATTAAAAAGTGAAAATGAGTAACTTACACTTTTAAAAACAACATAAATGATTTCCCATGTTTTTCATATTAAAAGTAGAAAATAAGCAGTATCTCTTCTAAATAGTTGCATTTCATTTGTTTGTTGCATTTCATGAGTTTGGAAAAAATAAGTGTCAGTTTAAATGGTTCCGGGTCCAAGTTCACTGCCATGTGGCGTCCTTTCACAAATTATTTCCAAAGCCAAATGTAACTGTTAGTGGACAAAATGATGCTGATGCTGCCAGGTGTTGCTTGTACTGATGTTGTCTTCATTTTTTTTTTTGTCTGTGTGTATATGTACACAATGTTAAACCACTATGTTTATATTGATGTGGTGTTGTGTTGTTAGTTATGTCGATTAATGTATGTTTTTTGACTACTTAAATAAAAAAAAGGGGAAAAAAGAATAATGTTCAAGATTTAGAATAAATGTTAGGCTACTTGTAAAATGTGTTTTTTTTAACAACAGTAGGTCAATAGTGAAAGTTGACCTCACTTATGTCCTGTTGTGCGGTTTCTTACAACCTTTGATGGGTTATTTCCACAATTTATGATGACATAGCAGTCAAAATAGGTCAAATCAGAATATAGTAGAAAACATTCTGGACCTTTCTCGGTGGGGGGGGTAGTTCTTTCGAACTGAATGTGGATGTGGATTACTTTGACTAATCTCCCAGCCCTAACACTCACCGCCCTCCAGTTGTGTGCGCACTCGATGGAGTTGTTGCGGAGCCTCAGCATGAAGGTGTTCTCCAGGCCTGCGGCTCGCTCCTCCTCGTCCTCCTCTTTTCCATTATTATCATGGAGTTTTTCCGCTTCTCTTTCAGCTCTCTTCTTCTCCTGCTTCCTCTTGTCGTTGATCTTCTGCGCCTCTTTGATGGCCAGGAATTTGAGGTATTTCTTCTTGGAGGATTTAGTGGTGAGAATGGAGAGTTCCTGCAGCTGCTGATCCGTGATCACCTTCGGCACCAGCTGAACACATGGAGATATACATATATAAATATATACATACATATATATATATATGTGTGTGTGTGTGTGTGTGTGTGTGAAAGAGACCCTTGCACGCTAATCTTGATATGTCTGATAAAGTCAGAATAATCCCCTCAGCTCTCAGAATGCAGTGAACACAGTAAATATATTTCTGCCCACACACACACACACACACACACACACACACTATAATCAGCTGTTTTACTCCAATGAACTTCATATAAAAGCCAGAAACTCTTCAGCACAGGCCGATTTAAAGGGTGAATGCTGACAACTGATGATCAACAGTAGAAATGACACACGTTACCTTTTAATCCCAACAGGGAAAACCAGCATCAATCAGTAATGCATGATTATCTGCTGTCATGACTTTACAATCAATAAATGTGATTATAATGAAGGTCATCAGCACCAACATAATCAAAGAGCAGTCAATCTGAACAGTATTTAAGGGTTAATATCTGATGTGGTTCTAATAAGTGTAGCATCACCTTTCCGGCATGATGCCAGGTCTCCACCAGCTCTCGGTGCGCCTCCAGCACTGACGCAGCCGATGTCGAGTCCTGCAGATGCGGAGGATCTTCCGGCAGAGCTTGAGATCTCATCACAGACTTCCAGGCGTCCAGATCCAGCTTCTCCTCATGCTGTGGGTCATCTTTAAGGAGCGTCCGGCTGCTGCTGAAGAACCTGACGGTTATCTGCTGACACGCACACATCCGTCTGACCCGCGGGAAACACCAGCGCAGAAACATCATCAGCTGAGGACAGGAGAACAACACGGCACAGAGATCAGGTATTTTAATAATCCGTTCATCTACCATGGTGGCTCAGTGGTTAGCACTGTGGCCTCACAGCAAGAAGGTCACTGGTTTGAGTCCCAGCTGGGTCAGTGTGTGTTTCTGTGTGGAGTTTGCATGTTCTCCCCGTGTTGGCGTGGGTTTCCTCTGGGTGCTCCTGTTTCCCCCACAGTCCAAACACATGCGCTATAGGGGAATTGATCAACTAATCTGGCTGTAGTGTATGAGTGTGCATGGGTGTTTTCCAGCATCCGCTGTGTAAAACATATGCTGAATAAGTTGGTGGTTCATTCCGCTGTGATGAACTCTGATGAATAAAGGGACTAAGCTGAAGGAAAATGATTGAATGAATGGATCTACCCGTGTAATCAGTCAATCATATATATATATATATATAGACACATACACATGCATTCAAATACATTTATACACCTATACATGCATAGCCATCTATTTATATTGCATTTATATTACACTTTATTGCATTCAACTCAACTTGCAGCTAATGCCCTTTATTCTGAATTTAAATAATGAAATCTTTTATTTCATCAGAAATTGCATTAATAAATAATTTAATTACAAGATAAAATAAAAACTAGCTGCATATCACTTAATTAAGATAAATATAACAAGAAAATCAAATAAAGTTATACAGACAGAAAGTGATGCATTCGGTTCAATTTTTGTTTCAAACAAAGAGTCGATTACTACAGATTTAATGGATTATTGGTTGTAATTAATTAAAACAAATAATTTGATTAAACATTTCAGCGCTAATCGACTGTTTATTCTGTTCATCTCTATTGTGTATTTGATATAAACACAATCTAAAAGACATTTCAGTGTGGTGATATCATTGGCCCGTGATCTTTCCTGCTTATCAAACTATTTCATAACTGTAACAAGAGTCAATTCAATCATAACTGCATGTTAAAACAGCTCTCATGACATTATTTATCAATATGTGGCTCTTTTGGATTCTCAGAAGCTTTAGAAATTAAAAATATAAAACAGTTGACCAATGTTTTTGTTTACATCCCTCAAAATGGTCTATTAAGCTTCATTGTGTCAACAAAACCAAACAAAAACTCTGAACCTGCTTTATCAATGATCTTCTGATTTATGTTCAGCAAATTACTCTATAATTACCATGTACTGTATAACTAATTAATCTGACAACTTATTTGCATATTTTAACATAAGAAATTCTACAATATCAAATTACAGTGTTGTATATTAGTTAACATAACTAACCTGTAGGATTTAAAAAGTAAAACTAGTATCTGCTGTTCGCGGTAAATAAGAAATCTGTCACAAACAGAGTGAGAGTTTTTAGTTTGAGAAGTAAATGAAAGACTCACTGTTGGAGATAGACAAATCAGAATGAAATCAGCACCGTGACGCCCAGCCCCGTCCTCTTCTACATCTACAACATTATTCACACTTTATTTGAAGTAAATCTCTGTTCCACATCAGCTGCGGGTCTGCATGTCCACTCAGAAGTCACTGCTGGACCCTCAAAAGGACACACGCGCTGTTGATGTCATGTGGATGTCTGTGTGCAGCAATAAAATCTGTCCGTGCGGAAATCAATATTATATAGATGATTTTTGAAACCATTTGAGTGCTAAAACTAATATTAATCTTATTTTTAATCATAAAGCGATTTTATCATTAATAATAATACGTTATTTAAGCGGAGACACGCAAACTGCAGAAACCGTTGTTGGCGTTTCTAGTCGGTTCTAATATAGTGTTGTACCACACGCTAGTAAACATCCGCAGGAGTTCGTGCACACTCTCCGATGTGAATTTAATTAAAGATTCTGTTTAGTTTTAATTAAAGCGTCATGAGCTTTTTCCTCCCTAAACTGTCGAGTAAAAAAGACATTGATGAGGCGATTAAGAGTGTCGCTGAGAAGGTTTTAGTGCTGCGCTTCGGCAGAGATGAAGATTCTGTGTGTTTGCAGATTGACGAGATTGTGAGTCGGTTATAAATCGCCTTTAATCATTATTAAATTAGTGAATATATGATATATGTTCTCTATGCTGTCCTTACCCGCTATATGTGCTCATTTAACAGCTTAATACTTATTTTTTTGTATTTAAAAGTCACGTTTTATAAGTACGCATGCATGTTTTAGGGTGTAAGAAGTTTGTGCAAATAAAAATTAGCAGTTATTATTATCAGCCTTTAAAATGACCTTTAGAGTCCTTTATGTCCAAAGATCTTGTTCGTTATATTTACAACATAATTTTTTGTTGACAAGTCTATTTAAAGTTCACAGTTTGGCCTCAAAATACTCATTAAATGTAATCTGAAATCTTTATTCTTTGTCACTATCCTTTAAATCATTAGTACAGCTCAGAATAAGTATGTTGTTTCATTTTTACTTACACCACAGGGCAGCTGAATGCTTGATTCTGATTGGCTGATGATCATTCTAAGGCAGTGGTTTCAAACTCAATTCCTAGAGGGCCGCAGCTCTGCATACTTCAGCTCCAACCACCTCCAACTGACACCTGCTTAATAGTCTCTAGTAGTCCTGCACACCTTGATTAGATGGATTAGCTATGTTTGTTTAGGTTTAGAGCAAAACAGCAGAGCTGCGGCCCTCCAGGAGTTGAGTTTGAGACCTATATTCTAAAGTGTTTGGTTATTGTCAGATAAAGGCACAGCTAAAGTAGTTCCGGCAGGTATTACGGCTTCTTATCACTACACTTTCAAAATTAATTTGAAACAAGTAGACACTTAATATGCTTTCTATATTTATAATCCATATATATATATATATATATATATATATATATATATATATATATATATATATATATATATATATATATAAATTAATTTTGTAAAAAAAAATTATGTTGGCATCAAATTTTGAATTGAATTTGACTTTAACCCATGGAGATATTTTACTTTAATACCTCTATTCAATTCACTATTAAATGATATTTTATATACTTGTTAGATCTGCCTAGACAGCGTTTTATATTGGCATATTTGACAGATTTATACTTTAGTAGCATATTTTACAGTTATAGTATGTTAGCTAAATGCACTTTTTTTTAAATAAAAGCATAAATGCTGAAAGTGTTGTGTTTGTGTGATTGACAGCTGTCAAAGACGGCTCATGATCTGAGTAACATGGCCAGTATTTATCTGGTGGATGTGGATTCAGCTCCGGTTTACACCAGATACTTCGACATCAGCTTCATTCCCTCCACCGTGTTCTTCTTCAACGGACAGCACATGAAAGTGGACTACGGGTGAGTTCTGATAAGTGTTTGATTCTGACACTAGCAACATTTGTATTGTGATTAATTAAGTTTTTATCACAATATATGCTGTTATCATCATCACAATGTTCACCTGAGCTGCCAAATACGTAACTTTAACAAGTGTAATAACAGAAATAGGTATTTATGTGTTGCGTTATTGTATGTAAATGTTCAGAGTAAATGCAAACTGCAAAATGACTATGAAGTACATGTCCCATTAGTTAATGCTTTTACATCCACAGTGCTAAATAACCAGCCCTTTTAAAAGTGAGTTATGCACAATAGGTCCATTTAACTAATACATATTAATTATTAATATTATGCTTTAAGTATTACAATGAATTAGTATTACATCTCAACAGATGAGATTAAGATTAACATGTGAATGTGAAAATGTTTATGTGTGATGTCACTTATTAATTCTGCATCGTTTGGTACACTGATATGCAAAGAAGTCTCAATACTAAATAACTAGTGCTAGTATTCTGAAGTGATAACAATATCAGGCATGTTTATATTCATTCATTTTCCTTCGGATTAGTTCCTTATTTATCAGGGGTTGCCGCAGCCGAATGAACCACCAACAATTCCAGCATATGTTTTACACAGCAGATGCCCTTCCAGCCGCAACACAGTACTGGGAAACACCCATACACACTCATTTACACACACACTCTTACACTACAGCCAATTTAGTTGATCAATTCCCCTATAGCGCATGTGTTTGGACTGTGGGGGAAACCGGAGCACCCGGAGGAAACCCACACCAACACGGGGAGAACATGCAAACTCCACACAGAAACGCCAACTGACCCAGCTGAGGCTCAAACCAGCGACCTTCCTGCTATAAGGCCTCACTGCTAACCACTGAGCCACCGAGCTGCCCCCCAGCATGTCTGTAATCATTATATATTGTATTGTTGAACATCTTTATTATCAGTTTCTTCATGGTAAATCAATATTATAACTATATATTATCATCTATATTAATACGCTATTATTAGACTAATGATCACCTGGCTCTGATCCAGAAGCAGAACACGCTGTTCTGCAAAAGTCACAATCACAGGATGTGGTTAAAGTGAGAAGCTTCTTACTAGTGAATCTAAATTCACTTCTGCTGACACGGATATTTCCAAAGAACTGTGTTAGGAAACTACAGCGATTGAAAAGATCTCACACTTCTCACTCTCTTAAAGGCACAGTTTACCCAAAAATGAGCATTTCCTCTCGTTTATGAGTTGCTTTATTCCGTTGAACACTAAAGAAGATATTCTGAAGAATGTTCAGTCGTTGACATCCATAGTTTATTCACTAAATCTGTTTCCATTGTAGTTTATGCATATTTTGTTCTCATCAATAAACAGTTTACCCTACACATTTTCAAAATGTATGAGCATCTTGGGGTTTCAGTTAAGCATATTTTATGTGATGATACGAAATGCACATATCAAAGGATCAAAAGCCTGAAAGGGTCAGTTTCAGAGAGTTAGAAAGCATTATTTGTGTGCTATTTTCAGCTCAAACTGAAACACACACACACTAGAGTGTATAAAGAGGCAGAATAGGTGTGCTTTAATATCTGCTAATCCGCCAGACTGAGCTTGTGTCATAGTGTGGTGATTTCGCTGTGTTTCTCTCTCATGTGTTTCAGATCTCCAGATCACACTAAGTTTGTGGGAAGCTTCAAAAGCAAGCAGGACTTTATGGATCTGGTTGAAGTGATTTATCGAGGAGCCATGAGAGGAAAACTGATCGTCCAGAGCCCAATCGACCCCAGAAACATCCCCAAATATGACCTGCTGTACCACGACATCTAGCCGTGAGTTTAAGAGTAGTTAAAGGGACAGTTCACACCAGAATCAACATTTCCTCCTCATTCAATTGCACTTAGGTGTTTCTAAACGTTGGAGTTTTTCCTTCTGTTGAACACAAAACAAGATATTTTGAAGAATGTTGACATCCATTGTATTTCTGTGTTCCTATAAGTGAAGTCAATGGCTGTTTTGTTCAGCATTCTACAGTAGATCTTCATTTGTGTTCAACAGAAGAGAGAAACTCAAACAGGGTGAGTAAAAGATGGCAGAGTTATCACTTTTAGGTGTACCGTCCCTTTAAGAGCGATTGAACAAGAGGATGCAGGGTTTCCTGTGGAAACGATGATCTTTTGTATTTATAATAACAGCTTTATGTTGTGAAATATTTCTGTTTTCATAATAAAACTCTGTGTTTTTACACTGACCTGTGGAGGTTTGAAGGTAATTTACACTAAACATTAAACAATCAATCAGTACAACTGTTATAAAATATGAATAGAGGAGAACCCAGAGGAGACGTGTTGGTTAATCTGCAGTCATACAGCGTCTTCGAGAAGTCCATGTGTCTGCAAGAGCCTATTGGAGGTCTGCAGTCTGCAAATTTTATCACTAGTCTTAATTAAGACAAAGCTGTCCTGTCTATATTGTCTTAAGAGGAGGGGAGACGGCTAAACAAAGCATGCCAATTCAGTATTGGATTCAGCATGATAACCAGCATATAGGTGTTAGAAACCGGCCCAGCTACTGACCACACAAGTTCATCAACAGAAGGGTTTCTGTAGCCTGAAAATATCACCCAAAGACAAAGGCAGAGTCATTTAGAAGCCTGGCCGTAGCATTTGCATCACTCTGGCTCAGCCTGTAGTCAGAAAGACAAAGGTAAATGTCCCTCATGGCTGAGCTGTTAATAAAATGATATAATCAATAACCAAAGAATAGAACGTTTCAGTTATGTGTAGATTATTGTTCATTTGAAACTAGATCATATACATTTATATTTCCACACAACTTTACATAAAGGTATTTACTAACATCAACAAACCATGCTTTTGCTGCAGGTGATGATCTGAAACAGCGTCGGTGTTAGAAAATATTTCCAAAAGAATTAAAACTGCTAATATTAGATCTATATATAGTGCATATATTATGGAAATAACTTATTTTGCACATGATTAGTCGTGATTAATTTGCATCTAATTTAGAACAGATAGTTTTACTCTACTTGCTGCACGATATGGGAAAAATATGTGATAATGTAATAATATTTCTTATGATATAACTCATGTTAAAAATCACTCTTTTATTAGCAATTAAAAATGTATATATTCATGTTATGATCATACTAAAATAAACAGGTCACGGATGTTTTTCTGAGCTTAAATATTCACTCATTTTCCTTCGGCTTAGTCCCATATTTATCAGGGGTCGCCACAGTGGAATGAACCGCCAACTATTCCCGAATATGTTTTACACAGCGAATGCCCTTTCAGATGCAACCCAGCACTGGGAAGCACCCATACACACTCATTCACACACACACACACTCATACACTACAGACTGGACTGTGGGGGAAACCGGAGCACCCGGAGGAAACCCACGCCAACACGAGGAGGAGCATGCAAACTCCACACAGAAACACCAACTGACCCAGCCAAGACTCGAACCAGAGACCTTCTTGCTGTAAGGCCACAGTGCTAACCACAGAGCCACCGTGTTTCCCTTTAAATAAATAGAATAAAAAATAAACTTAAAAAAACACGAATGTCTAAAAACCTCGGTGGAATTTCAGATTCTCCTTGGCTCTCGTCATTTTCCTCTGTCGTCTCCCAGCGTTAGTGTTTATGAATACTGTTTATCATGTAAATAACTCATTTTGTACGATTAGTCATGATTAATTGACTAATTTAGATTAGAGACTTCTTGTCTATTTGCTGCACGATACTGGGACAATATGTGATGTGCATTAATGATATTTCTTATGGTTTAAATCACATTTAAAAATGCCATTAGCAATTAAAAAACAAACTTAATTATTAATGTAATAATCATACTAAAGTAATCAGGCCATAACTATATATCTGAGCTAATAAAATCAACAACAACACTAAAGACTTTAAAACACCATCAATGAATGAAAACTTCAGTGGAAATTCAGATTCTCATTGGCTGTTGTCATTTTAGTGTTTATGAGTAAAGATCTTGGTAACACTTCAGTTTAGGTCACAGT
The DNA here is from genome assembly GCF_903798145.1 of Danio aesculapii. NCBI lineage: Eukaryota > Metazoa > Chordata > Actinopteri > Cypriniformes > Danionidae > Danio > Danio aesculapii. Next base: position 62,802,291 of record NC_079435.1, on the reverse strand, counting down.
TCAGGGTATTAACTAACTTTACTAGCTTATTAATCTACTAATTATCTGTTTATAGACCATTTCAATATAGAACATTTCCTGCTTGTCATCAAACTATTTCATAGCTGTAACAAGAAGCAATTCAATCCTAACTTGATGTTGAAACAGCTCTCATAACATTCTTTATTAATATTAGTCTCTTTCTGGAATCTCAGAAGCTTTTAGACATTAAAAATGTAAAACAGGGAATACTTTGGGACCATTGTTTATGTTTACATCCCTCAAAATGGTCTATTCATAGTCAGTAAGGTAGAAGTTGGGTTTAGGTACTGGTAAAATTAGGGATGGCGAATAGATTATACTTTATAAATGCTAATGAACAGTTCCTATTTTATTAACAGGCAGGTAATAAGCCAGTATTTAATAGCGTGAATTGAGAGCTAAAGTATTACCAAGATCCTGAATGAAGACAGTAATGGCTGATTCTGATGCAGAGTGTGCTTTATTTACTCTCAGTGTTTGTCGTTGTTGTTGTGGTCGTGTGAGCGGCTCCTGCTGCGGGTGATGATCTCGAATGGTGTCGGTGGAGCTTTGGGTTTGATGGTTTTGCTGAAGAAGCGAAACACAGACTCCATGCAGACGGCAGGCGCAGAGTCGTGACACTGAGTCCCGGCAGAGATCTGTGTACATCCGGCCTTCAGCGAGCCCACCGAGCGGTTCAGGGCTTTAGTGCTCAAGATCCACGTCCTGGAGTGACACCTGGACAGAGTATAGGCACACATTACACACACACACACACACTAATGGTAAAGTGTAGAAGGGTGACAGCTGAGGCTGTTATTTAACAAGAATTATTCAGATTATTTATTAAATAAACCAGTAATTGTATTTTATTTACACCTACACCAATGTAAGATGGCTAAATCTCTCCAGAATATCAGACCCTAATAACTCTTATGGTATTTCAGGAGACAAGACCACGAGAATGCTCAGGCACTACAACAATAGCCTTTCTGATCTGAGAAGAAGATCAGCAAACCAGCTGTTCGACTCTTCTGTTCAAATCACTGTTGACATAGGCTGGAAAACAGAGCTACACCACACCAGGGGGGAATGCGAGAAAGTTCACCTTAAGCCCCCCTTCTTGACCCTTAAGTTACCTTCTGATCAGAGCAAATCATTCACATTTGATTAATTTACTAATTTATTGTACATTATTAATGTCTACCCCCATCCTAACCCTAAACCCAACCATCACAGTAATGTAAAACAGTAATTATACAGAGTATTATTCATATTGTTTATTAAATTACCCATTTATTGTACGTTATTAAAGCCTACCCCATCCTAACCCTAAACCCAATCATCATAGTAATGTAAAACACTAATTATACAGAATATTATTCATATTATTTATTAAATTACCCATTAAATTGTATTTTATTATTGTTTACCTCTACTCCAACCCTAAATCAACCATCACAGTAATGTAAAACAGTAATTATACAGACTATTATTCATATTATTAATTAATTTACCCATTTATTGTACGTCATTAAAGCCTACCCCATCCTAACCTAAACCCAACCATCATAGTAATGTAAAACAGTAATTATACAGAATATTATTCATATTATTAATTAATTTACTCATTATTGTATATTATTAAAGCCTACCCCATTCCTAACCTAAACCCAACCATCATAGTAATGTAAAACAGTAATTATACAGAGTATTATTCACATTATTTATTAATTTACCCATTAAATTGCATTTGATTAACGTCTACCACCACCTTCACATTATTACCCTTACACAGTTATCTTCAAGTGTTGATCACATAGAGACTGTGTCTGTTCCTCGTATTATTAGATCAAGAAACAAACGTACTGTGTGCTCCAGAAATAATCTATTAAGAATTAAACCAGAAAAAACACTAAAAAGTGAAAATACAAATTTGATGAAGCTTGGTCTCCTAAACATCAGGTCACTAGCACCTAAAGCACTTATCATAAATGAAATAATAACAGATAACAATCTTAATGCACTCTGTCTTACTGAAACCTGGCTGAAACAAAATGACTATATTAGTTTAAATGAGGCAACTCCTCCAGGATTCTTATATAAGCATGAGGCTCGTCAAACTGGTCGTGGTGGTGGAGTCGCGTCAATCTTTAGTGATATTCTTAATGTTAATCAGAGAAACGGACTTATGTTTAGCTCCTTTGAAGTACTAGCGCTTAATGTTGTCCTTCCAAACACTATGCAAAAACCTATGTTATCTCTCGCTCTAATCACCATATATAGACCTCCAGGACCCTATGTCAATTTTCTAAAAGAGTTTTCTGATTTTATCTCTGACTTACTAGTTAAAACTGATAAAATACTAATTGTAGGAGACTTTAACATCCACATAGATGACGCTAACGACACATTAGGGCTCGCGTTTACGGACTTGCTGGTCTCACTAGGAATAAAGCAAAATGTTATTGGTCCAACTCATCGCCTAAAGCATACACTAGATCTAATTCTGTCTTATGGAATTGAGGTCACTGATGTAGACATTATACCACAAAGTGATGATATTACAGACCACTACCTCTTACTATATAAGCTGTGTTTACCTGAAATTAGCAGATCCGCTCCGATATATCGTCCTAGTAGAACTATTGTTCCATCCACTAAAGATGAATTTATAAACAACTTACCTGATCTTTCTCTACTTCGAAATGCACCCGCAAACGCAAATGACCTTGATGTAGTAACCAGCAGTATGGATGCCATCTTTACTAGCACTTTAAATACTGTGGCACCCATCAAACTAAAAAAGGCTAGAGAGAATAAAACTACACTATGGTATAATAGTCATACCCGCGCTCTCAAAACAGCAGCCCGTGCCCTGGAACGTAAATGGAAAAAAACTAATTTAGAAGTCTTTAGAATTGCATACAAAGACAGTATGTCCAGCTATAGGAGGGCTTTAAAATCTGCCAGGGCTGAGCACCTCCGCAAACTGATAGAAAATAATCATAACAATCCTAGATTCTTATTTAACACCATCGCTAAATTAACAAATAATCGGTCATCTTTGGAACAAAACGTTCCACCGCAAATTAGTAGTGATGACTTCATGAATTTTTTCAGTGATAAAATAGAAGGCTTTAGACAGAAAATAGGAGATATTAAACTTTCTGCACCGCCTTATACTTCAGATCCAGTAAACACGCCTCTGAATCTAAATAACCTACAGTGCTTTAAAATCATAGAACAGGAAGAGCTAGACAAAATTATAAATAGCTCTAAATCAGCTACGTGTATATTGGACCCAATTCCAACAAAGTTACTGAAAGAATTGCTACCTGTTATAGGAGAACCTCTTCTTAACATTATCAACTCTTCTTTATCTTTAGGCCATGTTCCAAATCCTTACAAGTTAGCTGTTATTAAACCTATTATTAAGAAACCACAACTGGAACCCAGCAACTTAGCTAATTATAGGCCTATTTCAAACCTTCCATTTATATCTAAAATACTAGAAAAAGTTGTTTCTGCTCAATTATGCTCCTTTCTGCAGACCAACAATGTTTTTGAAGTGTTTCAGTCAGGTTTCAGAGCTCATCACAGTACAGAAACTGCATTAGTGAAAATAACCAACGATTTACTCTTAGCTGCTGACCAAGGGTGCATCTCGCTATTAGTTCTACTCGATCTTAGTGCTGCATTTGACACCATTGACCATGGTATCCTTATTAATTGCTTAAAGTCTACAGGTGTCCAGGGACAGGCCCTACAATGGTTTAAGTCATACTTATCTGACCGTTACCAGTTTGTAAATATTAATGGACAGCCTTCACAAATCAGCCCAGTAAAATACGGGGTGCCTCAAGGATCAGTTTTAGGCCCTTTACTGTTTACAATATACATGCTACCCCTGGGAGACATTATTAGAAGACATGGGATCAGCTTTCACTGCTATGCAGATGATACTCAATTATATATTTCAACTAAACCTGACGAGACGTCTAATCTGTCCAAGCTAACTGAGTGTATTAAAGATGTTAAAGACTGGATGACCAACAATTATCTTCTCTTAAACTCAGACAAAACAGAATTATTACTTATTGGGCCTAAATCCTGTACACAGCAGATCTCACAACTCGATCTACAATTAGAGGGATACAAAGTTAGCGTTAGTTCTACTATAAAAGATCTGGGTGTCATATTAGACAGCAATTTAACTTTTAAAAATCATATTTCCCATGTCACAAAAACTGCTTTCTTTCATCTGAGAAATATAGCTAAGTTACGAAGTATGCTATCCATCTCAGATGCAGAAAAGCTAGTCCATGCTTTTATGACTTCTAGGCTGGACTACTGTAATGCTCTGTTTGCTGGCTGCCCAGCATCCTCTATTAACAAACTTCAATTAGTACAAAATGCAGCTGCCAGAGTTCTAACCAGGTCTAGAAAATTTGATCACATCACCCCAATTTGATCCTCCTTACACTGGCTGCCTGTTAAGTTTCGTATTGAATTTAAAATATTGCTTCTTACATATAAAGCTCTAAATAATCTAGCTCCTGCTTATCTAACCAATCTTCTGTCTCGCTACAATCCAACTCGCTCTTTAAGATCCCAAAACTCAGGACTTCTGGTAGTACCTAGAATAGCAAAGTCGAGTAAAGGAGGTCGAGCCTTCTCATTTATAGCTCCTAAACTCTGGAATAGCCTTCCTGATAACGTCCGAGGCTCAGACACACTCTCCCAATTCAAAACTAGATTAAAGACCTATCTGTTCAGTAAAGCATACACTTAGTGCACCACTTAGGGGGCTTCCACACAGGTTATGCATCTTGCTGATATACACTGTGAACATCAGCTACGCTAATTATTCTCTTTATTCTCCATTTCCACCTGGGGATACTCTTCCCGAGGCCCTCAGACTATGCAGAGTCACTGATTCAATCCAAGACCAACGACGAGATGATCCCAAGGTTTCCATATCCTGGACCTGGCCGAATCCTGAACAACTACTGCGATGGTCATGGAAGAGTGGAGAACATGAGACTGTTTCCTATGACGCTCCAGAGACAGACGAGTCTTCGCTGAGGCCAGCTTCCAGCCTCCGCCACTGAGACTGCAGCTCTGCACAAGACGTTTGGCCAGCGGAGAAATTAAAATGGTCGTGCACAACTGAGCCTGGTTTCTCTCAAGGTTTTTTTTCTTCACTTCCGCCTTTAGTGAAGTTTTTTTTCCCTCGCCGCTGTCGCTACTGGCTTGCATGGTTCAGGATCTGTAGAGCTCCGCATCGTTGGATTTGCTCTTCAGTATTTGGACTCTCAGTAGTGATTATTAAACCACACTGAACTGAGCTAAACTGAACTTAACTTAAACACTACAAACTGAACTACACTGTTCCTATTTACTGTGACCTTTTATGTGAAGCTGCTTTGACACAATCTACATTGTATAAGCGCTATACAAATAAAGGTGAATTGAAATTGAATTGAATTGAATCAGATGGATTGCTGTTATGATCATTTTTCCATATTTTCCAACTTCAGTGATTTATTTATTTATTTATTTTTTAAGTCAGTGTTGAGCACCTGAGCCAGTCTCGTCCGGCTTTCCCCAGCGGCTGATGCCACAGACTGTGACTGGAGTCCAGAAAAGCCACAGCCGTGACCCGCCGCTGCACCTCCTCCATCCGGCAGCACAGCAGATCCACAAACGCCAGACCTCCGTATCCATGAGCCACCACACACACATGCTGCGCCGCGCTCACACACACGAGACGCCGCCACACTGCAGACACGTGCTCCTCCGGCGTCTGCAGAAAACGACATGACATTACAGGTCTGTGTTCATATTTAAAACTGCAGTATATAAGACTGACACCCAGTGGCTGAACTGGGTATTGCAGTCCAAAATCAAAACACTTTTTCACTCGGCCCCTCTGAGGCTGACTCCACGTGAACGCAGGATGCCAGATTGACGACATAAAGCGGGCATGGCTGACCATGGAGCCTATCTAGTTTGAAAAATATTTTTAGTTTCGTTTAGAAATTTATGTTTAGTCAAGCTCTTGATGGATGCGTTTGGCGCCACCTACTGGTGTTTCTCTAAACAGCTGCAGCTCAGATTTTCCACCACAGATGAGTGGTTATTAATTCTAAAAACCATTATTATTTTTGATAAAAAAATTTCACTCCAGTTTTCGGTTGACTATTGTTAGTTTTTCAATTACTATTAATATTTAATTTAATTTTAGTTGAATTTCAGTCAGACTGATAAGTTTTTTGACTAATAGTTTATGTTTACTAAAATGGTCTGCACATCTAATTATGACAGTTAAATATTTCTAACATTTTTATAGAAAAGATGCATATTTGTATATAATCAAGCTCTTGACTGATGCGTTTGGCGCCACCTACTGGTGTTTCTCTAAACAGCTGCAGCTCAGATTTTACACCACAGAATGAGTGATTATTAATTCTGAAAACCATTATTATTTTATTTCAGTTAGTTTTTCAATAGCTGTTGTTAGTTTAGTTTCAGTTTTTCATTTATTGTGAGTTTTTTTATTATTTAAGCTAAATTTCCGTCAGACTAAAATGTTTTTTGACCAAAAGTTTGTCTTGATGCATTTGGCGCCCCCTACTGGTGTTTCTCTAAACAGTTGACCAATAGTTTTACTCTTAGTTTTTGTTTATACATATCTTTCATTTAATTTGTTTTTGTATATAGTTAAGCTCTTGACGGATGCGTTTGGCGCCACCTACTGGTGTTTCTCTAAACAGCTGCAGCTCACATTATACACCACAGAATAAGTCTTTATTAATTCTGAAAACAGTTATTATTTTCGCCAATTATTGTGTCCTTTCAGTTTTCCGTTGATTTTTGTTGGTTTTTCGTTTATTATGAATTTTTCATTTCAATTAAGTTAAATTTCTGTCAGACTAAAATGTTTTTGAACAATAGTTTTAGTTTTTGTTCACTAAAATAACCTTGGTCTGCACATCTAATTATGCTGGTCAAATAATTGTAACATTTCTATAGAAAAGATGTTTTTGTACATATTTAAGCTCTTGACGGATGCGTTTGGCGCCACCTACTGCTGTTTCTCTAAACAGTCACAGCTCAGATTTTACACAGCAGAATGAGTGATTATTAATTCTCAAAACCATTATTATTTATTTCAGTAGCTGTTGTTCATTTAGTCTTATCTTTTTCATTTATTGTGGATTTTTTTGTATTATTTCAGCTAAATTTCAGTCAGACTAAAATGTTTTTGACCAGTAGTTTTAGTCTTGACTGATGCTTTTGGTGCCACCTACTGGTGTTTCTCTGAACAGCTGACCAATAGTTTTAGTCTTAGTTCATTCATTCAATTTCCTTTCGCTTATTCCCTTTATTCATCAGGGGTCACCACAGCGGAATGAACCACCAATTTGTCTACCATGTGTTTTACACAGCGTATGCCCTTCCAGCTGCAACCCAGTACTGTGAAATACTAGAAAAGATGTGTATTTGTATATAATCAAGCTCTTGAGGCATGCATTTGGCGCCACCTACTGGTGTTTCTCTAAACAGCCGCAGCTCAGATGTTTATCGTTGATTTGACCAATAGTCTTGGTTTCCTTAAATAACCTTGTTGTGCAGGTCTCCATTAGGGTTCATGATGATAACAGCGTAGTCTTCCATCAGAGCCCAGCGCAAGTACGGGATCTGGCTACCGGTCTCCAAGCCCTCGTGAGCCGTGATCTTCCAGCTCCAGAGTCCGCCTTGCACCGTTCCCCGGTCCTGCAGGAGAAGCAGCAAACACCCAGCATGCTCCAGGGCTCCGGGGGTCATGAACACAGAGCTGTGTTCCTCCAGACGCATCTGAAAGTTCTGCTGTAGGAGTGTGTAAACGTGCTGCGTCAGGAATCTGCACAGTCTACGCTGCTCCGTTTCCGTCTGCAGAGCGTCTCGTGGGTGGAAGCGGAACCGGTATGGCTCACCAGTGTGTGTGTGTCGAAGGCGGCCGTCAGTGGAGAACGAGTACGGGAACTCAGATTCACTGGATTCTGGGCACTCCGACATCATGCAGGACTTTAATCTGCAAACAAATTATAAATAGATTTATATATAGATATTATATTATATATGTACACACACACACACACACATATATATAAAAATATTAAATCACAAAAGCAACAAAAATAAATGCACTACAGAATGTTACATTTTCACACAAATGCACAAAGTATTTCGACATTATGCGGGACTGAATCTGCAAAAACATTCATTAAAAATGCGTTTATATTATAGTATAGTGTAGTATATTATATTATATTATATTATATAAATGCTTTTTTTTATTTATATTTATTTTTTCATCAAAACATTCCAGCATCTTAGAGTGAATAGTTTAATAGTTAAACCGTATTATTCACTCTGAAAAACGCGTGTGTTGATGTGCATTTTAAAATGAAATTACTCTGTTAGAATAGTTGGGTTAAAAATACCCCAACATATAACCCAACTATAGGTTATTATAGCACCTTCCCAACTATGGGTTATTTTAACCCAATGCATTGAGTTATTTCATTTAGTCAATGCATTGGGTTATTTTGGTTAAATGTTATTTTTTCCATTGTGGTTTTACTATATTGCTACTAGTACTACTATTAATTAATTTTGTGTATTTACTTGAGTAAATGTGTGTAAATCTATATTTATTCAATTTTTTAATTAATTACAGTAATATTATTGACTAATGTGAAAATGTTGATCTGATTTATGTACAATACAGTGTGTACAGTAATATTTTCAGTCTTTCAGTAGAGATATTTTATGAAAGACTTGCTTTGATCACCAAATCAAGTGAATCTAATTGGATTTGCATTTTAAACATTAAATAAAAGTTAAAAATAGATGATTTTTTATGTCATATATTAAGGTTTAAGTTGTGATACTCCCAAAATAATTGCAGATTTTTACCAAAATTCCCAGCAGAAATAGCAAAAAAATGTCCGCAGATTCCATCTGGCCCTAATTATAGCTGTGTAAATAAATAACATACAGTGTTCAAAAATACTGAAAATGCTTCATTTCCCTTACATCTTAGTTCCAGAAACTTTTGTTAAAATAAATCAAGAATCGCAAACAATGAAGAAACAGAAGACCGTGCAGACAGTGATAAACTGTGCAAGCAGGAAATCATGTGTTGATGGAGCAGAATATGGAGCTCTGTGTGCTGTAGAGAGTGTCCAGCAGCAGAGTATCCATAATGTACAATACATTTTAACCACATCCAAACGCTTCTAAAAGATGGTCTTGGCTGGTGAAGCGGATATAAAAACACGACATGGAGAGGTAATAAACAACAACAACAATATTATTGTGTTATAGCTTAAATAAACTATAACACAAAAACAACACGCATATTAATACAGCTGTTTTGTGTCAGTTAAATCAGTTGACTGTTGAAATTTTTAACCCAACTGGGTATTAAATAAATAACCAAATAAAGGTAAAAAAATAACCCAACAAAGCACCAAATATTTAACTCAACGGGTTGAGTTATTAATAAATAACATAATAAAGGTTAAAAATAACCCAGCAAAGCACCAAATATGTTTAACTCAATCTTTGGGTTAAATAAATAACTCAAAGTTTTTACATTTGTACATTTATAGCCCAGTTGTTGGGTCAAATATGTAAAAACCCAAAGCTGGGTTAAGACAACCCACTGTGTTGGCAGTGCTGGCGAAGGTTACTAAAATGGATTGTTTTAACCCAGTTTTAGGTCAAGTGTGAACAATTTCTTTCAGATAAATTTAAATTATATAACCAGCATTACAGACAAATATGAACCCAATGTTGGGTTATTTTTAAATATATATATTTCAATTACATTTTTAACACAACTGTTGGGTCAAATATGAATAAACCCAACAGTAGGTACATTTTTTCAATTGCATTTAATGACACTTTTTAACCCAACTGCTGGGTCCATATTTGACCCAGTGTTGAGGTTAAACAACCACATTTTTTGAGTGTGATGTTAGAATCTTGTGCTCCTTCTTTTATGCAACTGAAAGTGTTCCTCAGCCGCTTATCATGAAAGGTTGTGGGTTGTTGTTTTTCGTCTGGGCTGGCCTGTTTGTTTGTGGTAATAGTTAAGTGAATGTGACTCTGCTAAGCAGGAGACTCAGAAACATTAATAAATATTAATTATTCCAAAAGGTTTACTGCTGCTAGTATAAAATTTACCTCCAAATCAAAGCCTGTTAATTCACTATCAACACTGTCCTCTGAGGACTAGTTAAAGTTTACCTGAAGTAGCTCTTCAGCGCTCAGTTGACTGAAGAATAAGCAGATCGAGATCATGTGACAGCTGTTATTGATTATCATCAGGCTAGTATAAATACTGTAGTGCTCACTAGATAGTGTATGCTAATTGTGAAAAATAACAGTTGACGAACAGTTTAATGTTGTCGTTTCCTTAAAAATATGTCTGAAATGTTTTATTTGTGTGTGTAAAATCAGTTTTGGTAGTCGCTCAAGTATTGAATCCTAATGTCGTGTTTATTCTATCTAGTGTGCACTAGACAGTGTTCTATCCTACATGGTAGGGCACACTTTTCTAATACTGAACGCTAAATGTAAACAAGCTTACATTTCCCCTTAAACGTTTGATATTATTGTTTAATTTATTAAAGAGTTTTTGATACGAATAAGTAAAATCGAAAACTAATAAATATATATGAAAAAAAATCAAGCGGAACTGATGTTTGCAGATTTCCCACCGACGGAGTTTCACCGACACACCGCATGTTGATCAAACATGGCAGCGACCTTGTGAAGCCGACGTGAATTATAACTAGCAGCAGAAATGAACATTTATACACGTTTACATTGCAAAAACCCATGAGTTCCAGATTCAGTCATGTTCCCAGTAGTGAAGAGTGTCTTTCTGGGAATTTTCCGGTCATCCAGTCAGACAGGTACATTTAAATAACTAATAATCTCATTTACATATAACGATATTTTATTAAATCAGTAGTTTCCATTATTAGCAGGAACACGCGACATGTTTGGATTCATATAGTATGGCGATAGATTTATTTTCTTACCCTGTGCCTAAACATGGTAGTCAGCAGTGGTTAGTAATAGTACCAATGCAGGTTTATTGATAAAAGTTAGCATATTTGGTACACGATGCTAATTCAAAGTGCTTCACGCGAAAACGAAGGTTACAAAACACAAAATACATTGAGTACAAGAAATGAAGAGGCTTAAAATGAATATAAATAGAAAGAAAGACACAAATAGTGGGATTACAAATAGTAAACAGTAGTTCACTGTGTAGTAGCTTGAGCTAGTTTAGTAGTCTGCATAATTATTGATCCGGGTTAACTAGTTTAGAGTAACTCCGCCATTGAACCTGTTTACTAGTAGCTGAATCTCTGAGTGGTTTGTCTGATATTGTTATTCATTCATTCATTTTATTTCAGCTTAATCCCTTTATTCATCAGGGGTTGCCACAGCGGAATGAACCGCCAACTTATCACGCCAACACAGGGAGAACATGCACACTCCACACAGGAATGCCAAATGACCCAGCTGGGACTTGAACCAGCGACCTTCTTGCTGTGAGGCCACAATGCTGAGCCACCGTGTCGCCCTGATATTGTTAACTCTGGGTTAATGGGTTGGTTATGAAGTTAAATGTGGTGTCACTGGTTTGAGCCTCGGCTGGGTCAGTTGGTGTTTCTATGTGTAGTTTGCATGTTCTCCCCGTGTTGGCATGTGTTTCCTCCGGGTGCTCCGGTTTCCCCCACAGTCCAAACACATCCGCTATAGGGGAACTGATGAACTAAATTGGCCCTAGTGTATGTGTGGGTGTTTCCCATTATTGGGTTGCGACAGGAATGGCATCCGCTGTGTAAAACATATGCTGGAATAGTTGGCGGTTCATTCCGCTGTGGCAACCTCTGCCATAAAGACGTAAGCTGAAAGAAAAGGAATGAAATGATTAATGCTAACTCACACACTAGTTTACTAGTTGCTAACTGTCTGTCTGTCTGTCTGTCTGGTCTTCAGGTGTGCTGCAGAAACAGATGAAGCTGCTGTCGGCGGGGCTGAAGACTTATGAAATCCCTCCAGACTTCAGCCGTAAATATGCATTTACCCTCATAGTTGATATTTAAATTTTTTTATTTTCAGCTTTTTTATTTTCATAATAATTTTAGTTAAAATTTGGATAATTTTGTTTTTAAAACCTTTTTAAAAAACATTTTAACCTAAAATGCCTGTGTTTTAAAATTAATTTTAATTAAGTGTGTCAGATTAATGTTAATAAACAATGTTTTTTTGCAAATAATTTGACTCTTTTATTTCAAATCGTTGTCAAGTTTCAGCTTTTGGCAGTTTTTTGATGTAGCATTTTCTTATTAGATATCAGATAGATATTAGATATTAGATAGATAATATGTTTTTATTTGTATATTACTAATATTGTTTAATAAATATAAAAAATTGCAAAAAAATAATCACAAATTTTGTAACATTTCCCTGGATATTTAAGAAATTCTATAATGTTAATTTTATTTGATTTAAGATTATACTATAAAGTTACAATATTGATATTTATCTTACATTTATTTGTCATAATTTATAGTTGAAGGCAAAATTATTAATAAAATATTTAGACATTTTTATTATTATTAAATATTATTGAAGATGGGCAACACGGTGGCTTGGTGGTTAGCACTGTGTCCTCACAGCAAGAAGGTCGCTGGTTCGAGTGTCAGCTGGGTCAGTTGGCATTTCTGAGTTAGCATGTTCTCCCCGTGTTGGTGTGGGTTTCCTCTGGGTGCTCCGGTTTCCCCCACAGTCCAAACACATGCGCTATAGGGGAACTGATGAACTGAATTGGCCGTAGTGTGTGTGTGTGTGTGTGAGAATGAGAAGGGCTGGAAGGTCATCTGTTGTGTAAAGCATATGCTGAAATAGTTGGCGGTTCATTCCGCTGTGGTGACCCCTAAAGAATAAAGAGACTAAGCTGAAGGAAAATGAATGAATGAATGAATGAATGAATGAAGACAAAACTATTATTCTTATAATTAGGAGAGATAGTAATTGTACAAAAACACAAACCCTGCGTGTTCAGTATTGTATGAAATGGTGTTTGTGATTTAATTATCACACTGAGGCGTGTGCAGCGTTCACTTCATACCTGATTGTGTTTCTCTCTCACACACACACAGATGTGGTTTTACCTGAGAAACCCAAACTCAAGTTCATGGAGAAAGTGCCGAGTCTGAAACAAGCCAAGAAGGAGATGAAGAGGCTGCGGGACATTCAGGGCCCGTCCAAAACAGCCACCAAATTCAGCCAGGGAGAGTACGGCATTCTGGTCAGTGACACACACACACACACACACACACACACTATTTACGTTTAGACAGCAGACCTAATCACCAGAAGTAATAATGCTGAAGTTAATAACTAGACGACTGATTCAGAAAGATTTTGTTTCTGTGCTGTTAAATTGTGTAAAGCGCTTTAGGACTACTATGTGTGTGTCTGTTTACGCATGTATACATATGTGTGTGTATTAATATGAATTTGTATATATATGCAACGTGTGTATATATATATATATATATATATATATATATATATATATATATATATATATATATATATATATATATATATATATATTAGAGCTGCACAATATATTATTTCAGCATCAATATCATAATGTGCACATTTGCAGTAGTCACATCACAGGATCTGCAACATTGAGTAATGATTTTAGTTGACCCAGAGAAACAGACACATGAGTATTGTGTAGTTATTGGAGAGTTTAACAATAGTGGAGAAAAGGTTTTTCATCTACTGTGTTTTTAAGGCCGGACAGCTTTCAAAGTATTCAGGCACAAGACATTTTACCGTTTGTAACTTTAATAAAGAATAATTTTATTGAAATATTCGTACAATAAAGACAGTCTTATTTTACATATAAAATAATATTCAAATTCTGAACCTGAATACTATTTGACTGCCCTGAAAACCCTAAAACACTGTTTATTTCACTTTTATCTTTGCTTTTAATTCATTTTTTGAAGAAACACAATCATTCCACTCAATCTGTATTTATAATGTATCCAAATAGCAGTTTTTAAGTCAGCTGGTGAAATTGTTTATATACATCACAACGTGTGTGTGTGCGTGCGTGCGAGCGCGTGTGTGTGTGTGTATGGTATGTGTGGGCGTGTGTATGTGTGTGTATATGTGTGTGTGTGTGTGTGTGTGTGTGTATATATATATATATATATATATATATATATATATATATATATATATATATATATATATATATATATATATATATATATATATATATATATAAATATAAATAAATGTGTGTGTATATGCACATATGTGTGTGTGTGTGTATATGCACATGTGTGTGTGTGTGTATATGCACATATGTATGTGTATGTATGTTTATATGTCTGTGTATATGCATATGTGTGTTTTTATATGCATGTGTAAATTTGTGTGTGCATGCATGTGTATATGCGTAAATGTGTAAAGTTGTGTGTGTGTGTATTTATGGATATGTGCATTTGTGTCTTTATATGTGTGTGTGTATGCATATGTGGGTTTTAGATTTATGTGCGTGTATGCATATGTGTTGTGTGTGTGTGTGTGTGTGTGTGTGTGTGTGTGTGCGTGTGTGTGTGTGTGTGTGCATATGTAAATGTGCGTACGTGTAATGTGCATGTGTATTTATGTGAGTGTGTGTGCATGATTATGTGAGGTCTGTCTGTAGGCGAGTATGTATGCATGCATGTGTAAATGTGTGTGTGTGTATGTCTGTGTGAAAACTAATATTGCTTAAGGGGGCTAATAATATTGATCTTAAAATGGCTTTAAAACAATTAAAAACTGCTTTTATTCTAGCCAAAATAAAACAAATAAGACTTTCTCCAGAATAAAAAATATTAGAGGAAATACTGTGAGAAATTCCTGAATCTGTTCAACATCTTGTGGGAAATATTGGAAAAATAATAAATATAATAATTTTGACTTCAACTGTACATGTGTGTATGTGTGTGTATGTGTCTGTGCACTTCTGTGTGTATATGCGATTATGCATGTGTAAATGTATGTGTGTGTGTTAATGTGTGTGTGTGTGTGTGTGTGCAGGCTCTGGGTGGTGGGTTCCTGCACTGGGGACACATAGAGATGATGCGTCTGACCATAAACCGCAGCATTGACCCCAGCAGCATGTTTGCGGTGTGGCGTTTCCAGCCTCCACACAAACCCATCACCAGGAAGAGTCTGGGTCAGCGCATGGGCGGAGGCAAGGGCGCCATCGACCACTACGTGACGCCCATCAAGTGCGGCCGGCTAGTGCTGGAGGTGGGGGGACACCTGGAGCTGGCACAGGTGGAGGCCGTGCTCAAACAAGTGGCCAAAAAACTGCCCTTCCCTGCTAAGGTCAGTGCAGCACACACACACACACACACACACACACACTGCTGCTCTGAGCAAGCTTATAAAAATGACAAACAAATCATGATGACAAGTCTTTTATATTGCATTGACTTATTTTAATAAGGTTTGAACTGCATTTAAGTTATACAAAGCATGTATACTTCTTATGTTAGTCAGTTTGCTTGGTGTAAGCTGGTTGAGATGACTAGAAAAGTTCATTTAATTCAACTCAAACAGTTTAAGGCAGCAACAGCTTTACAGTGTAGTAAACTGAAATCAATAGATCAAATTCACATCTTATTAGACACATACAGAGTCAGAAGCTGCATCTCAAATGGCACACTATCCCAGTGTTTCCCAACCCTGTTCCTGGAGGCACACCAACAGTACATATTTTGGATGTCTCCCTTATCTGACCCATTAACTTCAGGTGTTGGAGTCTCTTCTGATGTTATGATGAGTTGATTCAGGTGTGTTTGATTAGGGAGAGGTTGAAAATGTGGACTGTTGGTGTGCCTTCAGAAACAGGGTTGGGAAACACTGCACTATACACTCATGCACTATGTACTTATGCACTTACACACTCAACAGCATAGTATATGCATGTAGTGTCGTCCCAAATCGAACACTAATGTTTTTTTACTAAGAGGAAATTCAATCCTTTTCCCTGATAATGTTTGCCGGTTGCCAAATCAGTGAAATAAATCAAACTATTAAATAATACCTGCCTTGAGTATAACCGCATTCACCATCGGGAGGCGCTATAATTTAATAATCCAACATGTGCGCCCGATAGCTCCGCCCCTTCCACTACATGTGCAAACCAGTGGTCGTTGAATGTGTGAAGTGCACACCTGTCAACACTCCCGTTTTCCCCGGGATTTTACCGTATTTTACAGTTCTATCCTGCTATCATCCCGTAAAGGTAATTTCCCGTATTTCTCCAGTATTTTCAGTCTTTCTCTGAAGGTTGGCAAATAAACCTTAAAGAGCCGAGCCTTCCTATATGCAACCCATACCTCCCAACCACCAGGGGCCGCCCCTTACTCTTAAATGTGAGTCTGTCCTGTGCTTTCGCTTTGTTTAGGCATGGAGACACTTTGAAATAAATATAGAAACGGTGGGATTCACTTTCCTTTTCATTACAGGTACCATCTCCCCTTCATATGCAATCCTCAAAACAGTCATATAGCGGTGCGTGACTGTCAGCTGACGCGCTCCATAGTGATCAATAGTTTCCCAAACAGATTCTGTACACACGATTTGAAGCAGAGCGAAAGTCTCAATAGTATCTGGATGCAGCCTTTATGATGCAAGCTGAGCAATGCAATGTCCGATACAATGCACTCAATGGAGCTAGTGACGTCACTGTGAGGGGTAGGGTTAGGTAAACCCATTGAAAAGCATTGGATGCAGCACAGATTGCACTGCACCAGGTCTGCATCCAGGTTTTGGGTGCGTGTTTAAACAGACATACACATAATTAATAACAATAATATCTAAAGATGTTGATCTGGGTGTTTTTTTTTCAAACACAACTAATTTCTTCCTAAATGAGTATAAAATGTTAGGAAAGCAATTAAATGCTTTCACTATAACATTAGATGTGTGCATTTGTAAAGTGAAACCTGTTATTTAATGTAATGAAAAGAAAAAATCTAAATAAATAAGAGTTCATTCGCTGCTCTTTAATCAGAATGTGTGAGTTATACAGTGAAGAAACGGCTCATGAGATTTGATAGCTTGATTCTATTTCATTATAATAGCTTTTAGTTTTAATAAGCTGGACTGTTTGCTAATGTATTTGCTGCTAATGTATACTATTTATTTTTATTTTGGAAATATTAATAATAAAATGTATTACTCACCATTTAGCAGTCTAGTTGCAATGAAACAGCTCCACATGAACATATTTAGTCATTTGGGGATTTTTTAAAGAGGGGGTCGGGTCGGGGGAGTCCCTTATTATGTTGGGCATATTCCTTATTTTCACATCCCAATGTTGACAGGTATGGTGAAGTGTCCATCATTCCACACTTCATTTTACCGGCTGAATGAGTGCATCATCTGTGCACTTATTATTTTTAGAGTTTTTACTACTTACACTATTTATACTACAAAATGGCGTAGAATAGTGCATAAGTATGTGATTTGGCACGCAGCTATACACTGTGTGATATGCAGACAAACGCTTACACAACCACTCGTGACCTTAATAATAAAATGAAGAATCTAAATTATGGAATAAAATAATAATAAGAAAAGCAAATGTAGATATAAAAATAGAAGTTATGATCAAAACTTAATAATCAATGGATCAAAGTAACCTTAAAAATGTGTCTGAGATCAGTAAGGTTTATAATCTAACAGACTCTATGAAGGTTTTGAAGTGGGCTTCATATGACTCAGACTTTAAACCAAACACTTAAGATATGCGTTTTAAAATATGAGACAACAACTTATTCTTCACTTATGGATAAAGGACATTTATTAGATTTTAATTCAATAAAATAAAAATGTAATTTAGACTCCAAAGACTTCCTTAAATATGTTCAGCTCTGACAACACTTCTATCAAAACATTAAAAAAGGCACTGATGGTGATACGATTAAGAGTGCTCTAGTTAAATTAATCTCCTCAGCTTATATGGCTAAACCAATGTCAAAAACTAGAACTAAATTATATAAATCACTGATGGACTTACAAGGGGATTCATCTCTGTACATTAAGGAAAGAAGGGAGAAAGAAAGTGGCATTATCATCTAAAATGAGGATTGGCTAAATATATGTAAATTACAGTGGGCTACTTCCAGTTCTTCATATTGGAGAGATATGCTGGAGAAATATTATTGGTTTATTCCTCACCCCAAAACAGAAAATGTCCTTTTATGGAAACTCAAATAGTCGGAGGCATTGCGGATCACATGACGCTAACCATTTTCACATATTTTGGGGATGCCCTAATATTAGAGGTTTTTGGAAAGGGATACACAGCACTTTAGAAAATATCTGTAATATTTCAATTGATTTCAGCTTTGAGGTACTTTACTTGGGTATGCTGTCAATGGATTCCTTGGAAAGAAAAAGCAATGGACAGTGAGTGCAGTGGCTGTAGAAAAAAACACTGGAAACCTATTGAGTGTCCTCACAATTCACTAAAGAAAACCTGTGTGTGTGTGTGTGTGTGTGTGTGTGTGTGTGTGCGCGCAGGTGGTGAGCAGAGAGAGTCTGGCGTTGATGTATAAAGAACATGCTGAACGCGTCTCCAACAACCAGAATCCCTGGAGCTTTCAGAGGATCGTCCGCTCCAATATGCTGGGTATCCGAAAAGTGCTGAGCCCGCTGGACGTACACAACCACGGCAGATACACCGGCAAATTCTTCGACCCCAGCAGGGTGTAGTGTGTGTGTGTGTGTCTGAGAGAGAATGTGTGTGCTCATGAGAGTATGTGTGTTTGTGTCCTTGTGTGCTCATGAGTGTGTCTCTGTCTGTGTGTGCAGGAGTGCGTGCGTGTGTGAGACAGATGTGTTATCACTCAGATGATGAACACACACACTCGAGCAGGATGTGGTGTGCTAATATTTAGAGAGCTTTTATAAGCACAAGATCAAGATCAGTTGTTTTGAGTGATCGGCTCTTTTATCACACATGTTTTGCAAGACTTTCAGCTTTTGCACGCGCACACACACACACACACACACACACACACACACACACACACACACACACACACACATAACATGTAATCCATACACAGAGATCTCATGTCTACTGTCAAATCTGTGAGTGTATAAATGTTAAATGCACATGCTGACAGTGTGTATAACAAATAAATGTGGTTTCTTTCCAGTGTGAGTTATTATTATATTTGCATCCTACACTATTATTCTTTTAGACGTGTCAAATTATACATATAAATACACATGAATACATTAATTAAATGAAAGTTAAATGGCAGCATTAATGTAATTTGAACTCTCACTGAGAAACTTCAGTCATTTTTATTGTGTATTATTTTTTAATTTAAACATTTTCTCACATTTTTATATTTATTTTAAATTCTCATATTATTTTTGTTGTTTTTGGTTGTAATTATTTTAGTGCATCAAGTCACAGTAAAATAAAGTGATGTTTATTGACAGGTGACCATACTACATATATAATATAGTACTTTTTATTTCTAAATCCAGGAATATATATATATATAACAGTGCATAAAACGTAGAATGCAATATCAATCAATAAGTGACCCTGACAAAAAGTACAGTACAATATGGAACAAAGGAAAAATAACATCATAAGAGAAATAAAAAGAAGAGAGAAAGGAAAGAAGCATTAAAGAGTTTTGCAATTACAAGGGTTAATTTAAATATTATAGTATATCCAGGGGTAGAATTAGTAATTTTACAGCCCTAAGCAATTCCAGACATGGGGTCCAAAAATTCTAAAACGCACCTTTTGAACTTTATTTATATTTATTATTATTATTATTATTATTATTATTATTATTATTATTATTATTATTATTATGCTGTTTTTTTCTTCTAATATTCGGTCTCCTTTTTTTATCTATTTATTTTTTTTACATTTTCTTAAGGAAAAATAATAAATAATGATAACAACATGTAAAGCATTTTGTAAAACATGTGAAACTATTTGTTTTCTTAAAATGAATTCACAGCTAAAAATAATTGTAATACAGATGTAATAATTACGTTTAGATAAAAAAAAAATGACACTCATTATACAAAATATGATAGAAAACAATGTTATATATAATTAATAGGTATCATGTATACTTCTATTTGGGGGCCCTCATATTTCCTTGGGCCCTAAGCGACTGCTTACCTTGGCCCTGAGTACATCAGTGATGTTAGTATGTCATCGAGTAACCACACACGCATGCGCACTGGAGTTCCCGCTTTGAGTCCTGTGGCGGGAGTGCTGCTGAGGAGGAGACACTGGTCTGGCGGATGAGGAAGAGCTGAGGTTACACTGCATTTATTACTGAGGTTAGTTTTGTTTAAGGGCACAGCATTCACCAAGTCTTTGTTTTATCTTTATGTACATGCTACTCTAAATGTATTAGTGAGAAAACAGGGTCTGTTTCATTTCTGAACGCGATCGACGCCATGAAACAAGATCATAAACAAACCTGTCAAGACAGTTCGCAGATATATCACAGCATTAATGTTTTCATCTTTTAGTGTTTATTATATTCAAACATTATGGTACTGAACAGTACTTCAAGAGTAATACTATGGTAAAATGCCCATACACAGTGTTACCGATCGTGTCCTACCTCCCATTCAAGTAGCCATGGCATGACATATGCTAACGTTACCCATCAGATTTTGCTACCAGTGTAAATGTGGTATGAAATGAAGCTGTAATGTTACCCTAATCCCTAACCCCATCCTCAGAACCTTTCAAATACAGTGTTGGTAGCATAATCTGATGGGTATAAAATGTCAGGAGACCTGTTTGTGGTTACTTGTTGATGTTATTGGGTTGTTTTATCTTCATGATGATATCTTTACAGCCTAATCTGTTACTGTAACTTTATTTTTCCCTTTTAGGGTGATTTATTCTGCAGCATAACATTAATATATTTACACCATCTATACCACACCACACACATAGGACAAACATCTCACAACATATATAGTACTAAACACCGCCGCTTCCTCTTCCTATTAAAATTCAGCAAGTCAACAGCACAAGTAACAAATGAAATCAGTCAAAAAGAGGATGGGCTTTGACACTATTCTGATGAGCTTTCTTTAACACCTCAATTTCATAAAAATGTAATAACCCTGGCAATTTCGCCTCTAATTCTTTGCTGTAGGTGTTTAAAACCGTAGACGGTGAGTTCTTCTGTTTTACCTTTTAAAGAAGCAAACCAACAAATCTGTGAAAAAGTTCAAATTAATTCTACATGAGCCTTATAAAAGCAACCATCAGAGTCCTATCAATATTAAACTTGGAGCATTTCCAAAGGCAATAAAGTCTTACTTGGCCTGTCCAGCACAGTCTTACAGTATTCTCACTGAAATGTAATTTATTATCACTAATGGTACCTAGGCATTATAACTTTAGACTAATTTAGTCTGGGGCTATCAGCCGTTTTTTTTTTATCTCAATGTGAATTAAGTGTACATACACACTTAATTGTTTGTTTGTTTGTGCGTGTGTGTGCAGTTTTGATGATGAAGCCAGCGCGAGGGTCTGGAAGGGCCTCCACACGGGGCCCCAGAGGAGCTGCGGAGAGAAAAACTCACACAACACGCCAAGTGAGACACAGATGAACACAATACACTTTATTTTATTGCATATATTTCACCATTACAAACTACAATGGGAAGTATATTAGACATAATGCAGACAACAAAATGCAAAAGACAGTCAGCTTTATTGTCAATTCTACCACTTGGACTAGCCTGTGTTATTAACCAAACAAACAATGGTGGGTACGTGAACAAGCATAATATATGTATACACACACACACACACACACATGGTTTCCGCTACATTAATTCTTCCATGGCAGGGCGCCACGCCAAAATTCCTCCCTCCATGGCTACATTACTGCATCTCATTCCAAACATTCAGTCGTTGTTGTTGTTTTAATAGCGGATTATAATCACACCAAAACGTATTAAAAGGTAAGTAAATTATAACAGCGTGAACCTTTCTGTAATCAGAGCAGTGCTATGCGTTATTTGATTAACCCTTTAAGGTGAGGTGCTGACTGATTGACTGACTGACTGACTGACAGGTGCGTGATGTGTGAGGCCAGCTAACACGGTGTAGCTTTCAGTTAAGATGAACACAGTTTCCATTATTATACTTTATAGATAAAGGCCTAGGGCTCTGCAAACAATGACTTTATCTTGCTGGAGTTTATAGCCGTTTCACTTTACTTCAGGAAGCATTAATGCCGCTCTGTAGGTCTATTGGAGATGTTCATAAATATTTCTACCAAGTCTAATAAATGTTAGAGACATACTTGTTACATAAACGCACTAAATCGCACTTCAGCAGCATTTATTTGGGAGCGCACAAGAAAATCTGCACTTGAGCAGCTATATTTGAGGCTGTGCAGGAAGTTTTGTGCACAAACAGAGGAAAGCAAAGAGATTCGCAAGCTCGTATTACATAAATGTGATCTCGACTTGTAATACTGTGCTCACGACATTGTTCCTTTTGTCATTGAAATAATGCCATAGATAGTTTGTAGATTTGTGTAAAAGGCCTGCCGCCACAGCTGGAAAAACTCTTAGAGGAAGCGCTATATATATATAGATAGATAGATAGATAGATAGATAGACAGATAGACAGACAGATAGACAGACAGATAGACAGACAGATAGACAGATAGATAGATAGACAGATAGATAGATAGACAGACAGACAGACAGACAGACAGACAGACAGACAGACAGACAGATAGATAGATAGATAGATAGATAGATAGATAGATAGATAGATAGATAGATAGATAGATAGATAGATAGATAGATAGATAGATAGAAAATGTTTTCTAACCTTTTTAGTAGTTTTAGGAAGCACTTTTAGAAAGGCATGCATATAATAGTATCCCCATAGTCTGAAACGGGGAAAAAACAGACTTAATAATTTATTTTCTAGCTGCAATTAGAAACACAGTTTTTTTGTCTTAATGCTGGCATTACATAAATATAAAACATTATTTACAGGGTGTCCGCGAGGTCTTATAAAGTCCTTTATTTTCAGAAACATTATAGAAAAACAGTCTTAAATTAACTGAGAAAACTGTGTTTTAGGTCTTAAGTCTTTTTAAACAGGTCTTAATTTTCCTTTGTCCATGTAAAGCACACAATTTGGACAACATCTATTCAGTCACCATCAGTGACACTTATTGATTAACTCTGTTTATTAGTATTGTTCATGTATCTTCCTTAAAATAATGTTTGTTTAAAAGTTCTCTATGTATTGATGGCCTGTATGGACTGACTGTTACATTTACTTTTTCATGCAAGTTTAAAACTATAATAAAGTAAATGTATACAACTAGAGTTTGCTTGTTTTGAGCTATTATTTCAAAAATATGGCTAAGAGATAAGTATTTAAGATTTTTTTTAAGTAAAATTCTACTAGGGGCAGGTAAAAATAAATTCCACTGGCCCGTTGAAAAACCCCCATAGGATTTAACCCTGTATAAGTCTAAAATGTAATTCATTATGGTCTTAAAAAGCTCTTAAAAAGTCTTTCTTATAATCTGCACTATATGTCATAAAGCATGATTAATATACACATATTTATTTAAAATACACTTTGTTATGTGCACTTTTACAGTTGTGTGTCTGTAAAAAGGAGTGATTGCTGTTCTAAAAATTCATTTTTATGATCAATTTAATGTAATGTATTATTATTTATTTATTTAATGTTATTATTACATCCCTCCCCTTCACATTTGAGTCTCATTGAGTGAGAGAAACAAAAACAAATAATAAAGAATATACACATAAGGAACGTAGCAGTAATTATCATGCATGTAAGTGTCACAAAGTATTCCAGTGGGCTGTGTGAACTTTAAGTTATGCATTCAGCTCTTTTACTTGAGTTTGATGTTATATATTAATGAAATCTGCATTATAATCTTGAGCAATTATTTTTCTTTCAGAAATCCATCAGCCGTGCTGAAGGCCCACATCCGCAGCCGTCTCAGAAGAGCAGCGGTAAGTTGAGAAATGATGGGAGATGTTTCTACTTGAATGCTTCGGCAGACTTGTTGCGCAAGCTTTTCTGAAATGCATTTGCCAACTTGCTGGTTTTCCTGTTACAAAAAAAAGCATTTCAAATCAGTGGGCTACATTTGACCATGTTTCCTCTTTTTGCTGAAAATGCACATCGTCATTTACTGATACATCCTTTTAATTTGATCAGTGATAAATAGAAGAAGCTTGTTTAATGAAGATGCTGATCTTCAAAGTTTAAAAGACAACAAACAAATCAAACGCACTCCTGTTATGAACACATGGGTTATTTTTTACATGTTAGTCACTGAATATCTTGCCAAAAATCTGTTTGATTGCATATATCCGCCATCATTTAAACCAGATCAAATAGTAAGTACTATACTATACTGGAATCTGACTATGCAAAAAAATTACATATTGAGAAAATCGCCTTTTAACGCTGTTTAAATTAACTAATTTGAACTAGCATTGGCCTAAAACTGGTAAAAATATAGGCGAATAATTAGCTTCAAATGAAAAGCTTTGCTAGCATTACATAAACATGAACATAAGCTATTTGTCTGTGGCGTCTTAAAAAGTCTTAAATTCACTGAAATATTGTGTTGTAGGTCTTAGATCATTTTAAACAGGTCTGTGTTTGAATGAAAATTTACATTAGGAAATGTATAAAACCTCAATGATCTTTATTTAATATTCTAATTATTTACGGCATTAAAGAAAAAAAATGTAATTTTTTTTACCTGTTTGACTGCATATGAAGAGTTCAGATGCAAATACCTCTAAAAGCCGTTTGATATTTTCTTCTAAAATTAGCATTTTTTCCGACTCCTGTGTGTAGGCTCAGTAATTTTACTTTTATAGTGACAAACAAGTTCTATCTATTGCCTTTAAAGTGAAGTAACTGAATAAAAATACAAGGCTGAGAAGAATGTTTATTTTAAAAGAACATTTTGGGTGACCTTTAGAGGTTTTTGCATCTAAACCCTTCATACATCTTCCGTCATTTGAAGCAGTTTAAATCGTAAATAAGATTAGTTTTTTTCTTCACTGATGTATGGATTATCAGGATAGTAACATTGTTTACATTATCTGGAATCTGACTATGCAAAAAATTATTGAGAAAATCACCTTTTAAAGTTCTTTAATCTTTTTAAACAGGTCTGTGTTTGAATTAAAATTTACATTAGGAAGTTTATAAAATGTTAATGATCTTTATTTAATATTCTAATCATTTCTGGCATGAAAGAAAAATTTATCATTTTGACCCTCTTATTTTTACCTTTTTGATTGCATATATCTGCTCTTATTTAAACCAAATCAAATAGTATATAAGCTTATTTTTCTTCACCATTTACATAATCTGTAATCTGACTATGCTCATAAAATTTAAATAGTAAAAATCACATTTTTTAAAATTGACCTTAAATAGGTAAAAATATAGAGTGGATCATTTGTTTTCTTGTTCCAAAATTAAAGCTTTGCTAACATTACATAAACATAATATATTTGTCTGTGGCCTCTTAGAAAGTCTTAAAATAATATTCAAAAACATTTTAGCCATTAAAAAAAGTCTTAAATTCACTAAAATATTGTGTTGCAGTTCTTAAATCATTTTAAACAGGTCTGTGTTTGAATGAAAATTTACAAGATGTCAGTGATCTTTATTTAATGTGTGTTTTTGACTATTGCAAAAAGTTTTTACCTGTGCAACACAAGACCCTTGTGCTCCAGGGTCACAAATGGTCACCTTAGAATTATAAGGTTCAGTCTGACATTTTTTGTCGAAATTGAGTCACTGACATTAAATGACAACTAATTTATGGGAGGATTTTATACAAGTTGTTTACAAGCAGACCCAGTTGCAGCAATGAACTATACAAACAGGTTTATTGACAGAATAAGGTACAAGTAGACAGACAAGGGGATGACAAGGTCAAAACGGTAGAGGCAACGACACAGGGAAGCCAGTGGTAGAGACAAGATGGTACTAAATTGAACAGCCAGCCAGGAGTAGGAGCAACAGTGGTCAAAACCAGAGCTAGATCCTGGAGCAAGCCATGTAAACTCCAGACTGGCAGGCCACGGAGGTCAGGACACGGGATACGACTGGAAAATTAAAAGACACAAAACAGGACTGCAAACAGGCAGCAATGATATACAATAAAGTATTAAAACTAACTAAATCTAAAATAACAAAATCAAATATAAATACTAGGAGAACTAGCCTGACTTGGACAATCTGATAAAACAGAAACTGAAATAAAGACCTCTAGAATCTTAAAGAGTGTAATTAAACAATCAAACAACAACAGCTAGTAAGACTGGAACAAAAATGGTTCAAAGGATAAAAGCAAAATAAAGATTAGAACACAAAAATAAGTAAACAGGAAGAACAAACAAAAGTAGTAGCTATAAACAATAAATAGACAAGAGAACTAGAACAGGCAAGACACAAAGCTCAGTAAAGATTCAAGGCAAGGATACAAGACAAGCTCACATGGAGCAAACCAGCAAAGAAATGAGAACGCACAGCACAATATATAGAACAAAGCACACAAGAGACAGGTGAAAACAATCAGGATAACAAGCTCTAAATAAGAGGGCAGAGTAACTGAAAGCACAGAGGAAAGACAAGAGGAGCACATGGCCAACACAAATCAAGGATGTGTAAATACAGCCATGTAAATAAGCACAGGACAAACAGGCAAACATTAAACACTGACAGGACAGACAAGACTGTCAGGACCATGACAATGGGACGATAACCGTTTTCAAGGTATACCGTGGTTTGGAAAAGTCAAGGTTTTAAAACCGCCAAAATATGTGTATGATTTTTTTGTTTACAGAAATCTGTTTTTGAAACTAATGAAGACAGCAGAAGTCAATGATTTTAATGTAAACCTGTATTCTCTTTATGTGTAATCGGGTGTTTTGCAACAAGTCTCTTGCTCATGTATTAATATTATGGTTTTAATACTTCTGCATTCAATGTTTAACTCTACCACAGCTAAACAAGCTCAGAGATTCATGTTCATGTTAGATGTCCCTGCAAAGCTAATGTGGTGTACCGAACGATGGTTTACATTTCATGTTAATACGTGTGCAGCATTAACATTTTAAGAAACTTGAACATTTCTGCATCAGTTTACATCAAAATGCCTATGAAAATCACTACACTTTTGCACAAAGCACTATAAAACAAGCCTTGGGGAAGTTAACTTCTGATTGGTCAACTTGGCACTGGAGGGTGGGTACAAACCATCCTTATAAAAGCTTGTGCCTAAGGCCGCTGCCTGGAGACCCCAGAGAGACTCTAGAAGACTATTCAATTCAATTCCCCTTTATTTGTACAGCGCTTTTACAATGTAGATTGTGTCAAAGCAGCTTCACATAGAAGATAGTAAATAGGAACAGTGTAGTTCAGTTTTCAGTGTTTAAGTTCAGTTTAGTTCAGTTCAGTTCAGTGTGGTTTAATAATCACTACTGAGAGTCCAAACATTGAAGGGCAATCCATCGATACATAGCTCTACTGACCCCGAACCATGCAAGCCAGTGGCGACAGCGGAGAGGGAAAAAAAACTTCATCAATTGGCGAAAGTGAAGAAAAAAAAAACCTTGAGAGAAACCAGGCTCAGTTGGGCACGATCATTTTAATTTCTCCGCTGGCCAAACGTCTTGTGCAGAGCTGCAGTCTCAGCGGTGGAGGCTGGAAGCTGGCCTCAGCAAAGACTCGTCTGTCTCTGGAGCGTCACAGGAATCAGTGTCATGCTCTCCACTCCTCCATGACCACCACAGCAGCTGCTCAGGGTACGGCCTGGTCCAGGATTATGGAGACCATGGGATCATCTCGTCGCTACAGACCAGAGCAGGCAGGGACCCAGAAAAAATGGGTTAATCACACAGCTAGGCATGGGGTTTGTAAAAGTCAAGGTTTTAAAACTTTTCTGTAATACCGTTCCTAAGGTATGAGTGAGATTTTTTTATTTATTTAACTTTTTTAGGACAACAGTTTCTCCAGCAGAAAAAATATCCAAATATGGCGTTTTTAATTGTAAAGAAATTAATAAAGACAGCAGAAGTCCACAATTCATTTGAATTATATAGCCTGACATGTTTACTGTAACAAAATATTCTAAATCTTTCAAAAAATAAAATAGATTGTGTTTAACGGAGAAAAAAGTTTTAGTTTTTTTTTAACCCAGACATTTAAAAAGAGCATATATTAGAGCACTAATCACAATACCGTGAAACCGTGACATTTTTATCCAAGGTTATCATACCGTCAGAATCTTATACCAGCCCATACCTACACACAGCTCAGACATTCCCATCTCGATACCTTTCTTTCTTTCCGCCGAGAGTCTAGTTAAGTTTAGTGTGGGGCTAAAACAGTAATCAAATACGACTAGCCATTTTGCCGCGTCAGAAATTGAAACAACCGACTCCACCCCACTCAAAGCCTCGCAAGGACAAAGAACTGCCAGCGAGCCACGTGCTCAACATTGGGAGTTTCTTCACATCACACAAGGAACGCCTCCAGATTACCACTGAACTGGTGTAAACTAAACGCAAGCCTAAAGAAACCAAAGGAAGGTTAAATTGATTGTATTTGGTTTGCTTGGTTTTACTCTTACAAAATCAAAGGATTTTCATCATTACACTCTCTCAAACTTTTAATTTACTTTCTTTACTCTTCTCCTGTATGAATGTGTGTTTGTGTTGGGTGTTAGTTTCTGTCAGATTGAAGAAAGGTGCCTGTGCATGTTTATGAATCTAACGTCTTAAACTTCGATCTTGCCACCCTGCTTAAACATAAATGGGTTTTTATTTTGATAGCAATAGCCAGAAATAAAATCAGCTGTTTGAACGATCGCTGGACAATTCGATTGCTCGTATTTAAAGAGTAGATTTTTTTTTGAAGCCCTGTTCAAATGAGTCTTCAATTCCCTTTGAGCTAATAAGCTGCATCACCTTTTACAGCTGTTTAAATAAACTAATTTGAACTAAAATGGATAAAATATAGACTGAATCATTTGTTTTCTTGCTCCAAATGTAAAGCTTTGCTAGCATTACATAAACATGAACATAAGATATTTGCCTGTGACCTCTTCGAAAGTCTTAATATTCAAAAACAATATTTTAGCCATTTAAAAAAGTCTTAAATCATTTTAAACAGGTCTGTGTTTGAATGAAAATCTACAAAATGTCAGTGATCTTTATTTAATATGTATTTTTGACTAATGCAAAAAGGTTACAGGACGCTTGTGCTCCAGGGTCATAAATGTCAATATTAAATGTGAATTGTGAATTATTTCTGACATGGAAATGTATATATTATGACACATTTGGCATTTTTTTGCTGAATAATTTCCTTTTCAATTCTATGTTGCATCAAAATGATCGGTTGTATTTTACCTGAATATATGGTCTAATATATCATTAATATTTTTGTCTCCTGCTTGCCTGATTTCCTTTAGCGACGGTTGGAAAGAGTAAAAATCAGAGAAACTGGAAGCCGCTGGCCAAGTCCTCCATTTTGGCTCTGAGGAGCATGTTTGATATGTCCATTCTGTGAGTTCTGTCATATTTGATTATCTGATGATTGAGATTATTTTCATACCTTGATTTGCCATCGGCAGCACAGTGGCTCAGTGGTTCTCCCCTTGTTGGTGTGGGTTTCCTCCGGGTGCTCCGGTTTTCCCCACAAGCCCAAAGACATGTGGTACAGGTGAATTGGGTAAGCTAAATTGTCCGTAATGAATGAGTGTGTATAGATGTTTCCCTGTGATGGGTTGCTGCTGGAAGGGCATCCGCTGCGTAAAACATGTGCCGGATAAGTTGGCGGTTCATTCCACTGTGGCGACCCCTGATTAATAAAGGGACTAAGCCGAAAAGAAAATGAAAGAATGAATGATAAAACTTGCAGACAGCAGACCTGTAAGAGACCCCTGTAGGCTCTTGGAGACTCGTTAATTTACCAACACGTCTCGATAAATCAATTCTGCTTCTCGAGTCTCCTGGACTAGGTTCTCTCTCATCGTTTATTTTTTTACAATTACAATATACAATTTGCATCAACCTCTCGCAAAATTTACATTTTCGTTACCGTACTCTATAAATTAAAGCAAACTAAGGCAAACAAAATCAAATCAAATTTTAACTTCCAGTAAAGTTTGCCAGGGTTTCTGTGGGGTCTTAAAAAGCCTTAACATGTCTTCAATCTCAAAATTCATATTGTAGGCCATAAAAAGTCTTAAATGTACTGAAATATTGTGTTATAGGTCTTAAATCCTTTTTTAACAGGTCTTAAATTTTCTTTGTTCATGTATTGCTACTCAATCTGGCCAAAACTCATACAATCACCAACAATAAATCTCAATAAAACTTTAAACTTTTATTTTAAACAGTAATTTTTAACTCTATCATAATGGTTTAATTTCCTTACAGTAACATTTGTTTAAAGTTCTCTATGTATTTACTGCTGAGGACACGACCTGGACAGATTGTTTTGCATAGATTTATTCGTTTTTAAAACATTTGTTCATTTTTTTCTTTTTATTTTAAAGAAAGTTTATATTAAAACAAAAAAGTGTATGATACAAGAGCTTGATTGTTTTTACACAATATTTAAAATAAAGAATTTGGAGTCGGTATTTTGTATAAGAAAAAAATCTAAAATATATATTTTTAAATATTGTATTATTAAATGGATTAAATTATATTTTTTTTGATGGGGCAAAAAAATCTTTTCCATCTGGGCCATTTGAAAAATTCCTTAGCCTTTAGCCCTTTATAGGTCTAAAATTTCATTCATAATGGTCTTAGAAATGTCTTCAAGTCTTATATTAAACCCTGGTTTACGGACGAGCCCCCATTTGTTACTATAAAACGACAGCATTGGCTTACAACAATGTAAGAATGTACTAAATATTTTATTGCACCATCAATTATGATTTGCCTTAAAAATAATGTTTAAAAACATACTGGTCCTAAACAGAGACTTATATAGTTTGACTTTTTACAATTTTCTTTGATTTTGGGTGAAATGCCACATTACAGAAACTTCTTTTTTCTATATGGTCTAATGTTGTTTTTTTGCCTGTGTGTCAGATCTGTGCTCACATTGAAAACCAAAGAGAAAGAGGAATCACAGAAGCATCTCAACCTCATTAAAGACCGGTAAGAGTTTTCTTTTGCCAAACATAGTCACACTGTCAAGTTAAAGGGCCAGGGCTGCACGTGGTGCAGTGGGTAGCACGTTCGCCTCACAGCAAGAAAATCACTGGTTCGAGCCTCGGCTGGGTCAGTTGGTGTTTCTGTGTGGAGTTTGCATGTTCTCCCTGTGTTGGCGTGGGTTTCCTCCAGGTGCTCCGGTTTCCTCCTGCAGTCCACACACATGCAGTACAGCTGAATTGAGTAAGCTAAATTGTCCATAGTGAATGTGATATGAGAGTGTATAGATGTTTCCCAGTGATGGGTTGCAGCTGGATGGGCATCCGCTGTGTAAAACATATACTGGAATAGTTGGTGGTTCATTCCGCTGTGGCGACCCCTGATTAATAAAGGGACTAGGCCGAAAAGAAAATGAATGAATGACTGAATTTAGATTGATTAAGAAGGTTTTCTAGGGAGTCTTAACAGTGTTGAGGTACAGAAACAAAAAAAAATCTCATGTATAAATCATTCACAAAACTACATTATTAGAAATGGTTCTGTGTTTTGTCAAAATGCTTTAAACTTCTAAAATTGAAATTGTGGAAAAATACAGATGATAAACTTTCACTATATTATGGTTAAATTCTGCAGCGACTACTCAAACCTCATGTGTTCTGAATTGTGTATCTGATCAACTACTCAACTCAACATTGGAGCACTGGCTGTTCTCAGATCATAATCTCACTCTATAATTACAATTAATGACAAAAATAATGTTTGGAAATGTAAATAGATATTACAAACTGACATGTTACTGAGAAATATAGAAATAACCCACCTTAAACCTTTTTTTTTGGTGAAAATACCAGTAGCCTAAGACTTTTCTGCAGTGCTGTACATCTCAGCTTTTTCACAACATGTTTTCCTAGGTTTTTGGCGAAGTGCGCTCAGCTTTCTGTTCCTCCGAGGAAACGTGGAGACATGATGAGTGTGTCTCGTCAGTTCAGCACAGAGAGTAAGAAGTCTGAACACGGAAAGAAGACGCTTCAGGCTCTAGAGGTGATCAATGACTCAGGATGATTGCATAAGAAATAACTGATGACTGGCTACTGAATAATTGGAAAATAGCTCACACTTGAGGTAATGATTCCCCTCAGATGTGCATTATTTTTTATCTCTTTCCTTGCCAGTGTTTTTTTATTTGATTATTTTTTTTAAGCTGCCAACATTTTTGATCATTTTTACCTAAATTTGACAGCCCTCACAAATTTTTGTAATATATGAGCATAGTATATACACTCAGCGGCCACTTTATTAGGTACACCTCACTAGTACAGTGTTGGACCCCCTTTTGCCTTCAGAACTGCCTTAATCCTTCTTGTCAGAGATTTAACAAGGTATGGGAAATATTCCTCAGAGATTTTGCTCCATATTGACATGATAGCATCACACAGTTGCTGCAAATTTGTCTGCTGCATATCCATGATGCCAATCTCCTGTTCCACCACATCCCAAAGGTGCTCTATTGGATTGAGCTCTGGTGACTGTGGAGGCCATTTGAGTACAGTAAACTCATTGTCATGTTCAAGAAACCAGTCTGAGATGATTGGCGCTTTATGACATGGTGCGTTATCCTGCTGGAAGTAGCCATCAGAAGATGGAGACACTGTGCTCATAAAGGGATGGACATGGTCAGCAACAATACTCAGGTAGTCTGTGGCGTTGGCACCATGCTCAATTGGTACTAATGGACCCAAAGTGTGCCAAGAAAATACCATTACACCACCCCCAGCAGCCTGAACCGTTGACACTAGGCAGGATGGATCCATGCTTTCATGTTGGTGCCATGTGGTTGGCTGATTAGAAATTTGCGTTAAGAAGCAGTTGGACAGGTGTACCTAATAAAGTGGCCAGTGAGTAGATATCAAATCTAGGCCTGTCACAATCAATAAATGGACTGTCCACAACACATGCACATGTCCTCAATCATTTTTGGGGATGCAATATATATATATATATATATATCATCCATAAATAAACTATTTTAGCCACATTTCAGAATCTCTATCTCTATTGGAGGTGTCAGTATGGTTAAAACACTGTAGTATTTGCTGTAAATTACTATAGTATACTTTTCATGTTGGTGTCTGACAGCTGAAAATAGATCTGCTAGCAGATATTGCATCCTCTGTTACTTTTTACTTTGCACTATTTTTGGTAACATTTATTATTAGTTATTTAGGATATAAGTGTTCACATTCTGACTCCAAATGGCTAATTATTAAATAATTAAAAGGACAATAATTAAAAGAAATATGCTTAAGAATAAAATAAGATGTATTATCTGAAAGCGTGTACTTGCATTGTGATGATATATTATATTATCTGGCATAAAATGGCCTTAAAATGACAATATTATTGGTTATCGCAATATATTTTGGTGCAATATATCGTATGATAAAAAATAGATATTACGACAAGCCTAATCAAAACAAAGAACCAAGTATTTGCTTTAAAAAGAAGCATTTTATTCAAATGTCCACTAGAATCCAGAATTGCATTTTTCTAAAAGTAGTGCATTTTTTTTAAAGAGCCCCTATTATGCATTAAAAGATAATATTTTGGTTTGGGGGGTTTCCAACAACAGGCTGATATACATGCAAGTTCAAAAAACACTTTCATTGTTTTCATTTACTTAGAACTGTGTTACACACTGCATGGAAGGTCATTTTCAAAAACACATAATGAGGGCTCTTTAAGATGTATAGAATATAATACAGAGAATTAGGCCTGTCATGATATCTATTTATTTATTGTACGATATATTGCACCAAAATATATTGCAACAAACAATATTGTCATATTAAGACCTTTGAAAATGACTATAATTAAATATTCTCAAGAATAAAAAATTATGTGTGAGTGAAAATAAGAGTGTGATGATATTATATTGTCATTCTGGTATTATATATTGAGTGGCATAAAAAGGTCTTAATATGACTAATATTGTTTCTTGCAATATATTTTGGTGTAATATATCGTACAATAAATAAATAGATATCATGACAGGCCTTGTTATATTGTGTATATCTTAATTTAATTATAGTCATTTTAAGAATGTTATAATTAGGCATTGCAATCAGAAAGTGAAAATGCATATTCTAAATAAAAAAAGAGTAAATGTTGAAGGTAGAAAGTAACCTGCTGCGATATTTGCTATCAGATTTATTTTCAGTTGTCTGACACCTGCATGATGAAATATACTATAGTAATTTATAGTAAATACTGCAGTGTTTAACCATACTGACACTGAAAAGTGTGCATAAATTACACGCATATTAAGTTGATCCATGAGGTGGATCATGTTATTGCCGGCAAGCAGGGTTAAACCAAGGGAAGTTTGTAAAACTGTTAATTTTTGCACACAATTTTACTTTCTCTGACTGTCTTATATTTGATTCCCAGGAGACACAGATGTTTTGTAACTCACTCAGGACATGTGTTAGGGCTGTGTGATATACTTTAATACACCTAAAGCATGGATTGCCGTAAAAATTCATTAATGGCAGGAAAGCATTTTCTCTTAACCTGACGAGTCAGATGTTGTGATTGAGAGTTTATTTGTCAGATTTTTTCTCCTGTGTCCGCCTCATCTCCTCCTCCTCCTGTTCTCTGTGTGTGTGTGTGTGTGTGTGTGTGTGTCCTACTCAAGTTTCTCCTGTGTGTAGCACTAGTGTCCTCCACATCTCCTCCTCCTCCTGTCCTGTGTGCGTGCGTGCGTGCGTGTCTTCCCCAAATGTCTCCTGTGTGTAGCACTAGTGTCCTCCACATCTCCTCCTTTTGTTGTGTGTGTGTGTTAGTCAGGTGTGTGTCTTCCTCAAGTGTCTCCTGTGTGTAGCACTAGTGTCCTCCACATCTCCTCCTTCTGTTGTGTTCTGATGTGATGTCTGACTGTTGTAGTTGTGAAATAATCATTCAGCGGAGTGATATGGAGCTGTAATGCGCTCTAAACCTGCTGGAACTACTTTGTACTCTGTATCTCACAATAACCAAACACCTTAGAGGGATCATGAGCCAATCAGAATCAAGTATTCAGCAGGCCTGTGGTATAAGTGGTTATAACTAACCTTTCATTAATCTGTTGTGTGTTTTGGACTCGTTTAGGAGAACATGAGCTCGATTGTCAGCACTCTTGAGGAGATGGAGGTGAAGATGGAGAGGCTGCAGGAGAAATGCAGGATAATGAGTAGCAGAATAGAGGAGGAAGAGGAAAAAGCACAGGAGGTAAAGCATCATTTATTCATTTTCCTTCAGTTTAGTGTCTGATTTAGCAGGGGTCACCACAGTGGAATGAACCGCCAACTATTCCAGCGTATGTTTTACACAGCGGATGCCCTTCCAGCCGCAACCTAGTACTGGGAAACACCCATACACACTCATTCACACTCATACACTACGGCCAATTTATTTAATCAGTTCCCCTATAGCGCATGTGTTTGGACTGTGGGGGAAACCGGCATTGTACAGTGCATCATACAATGATTTATTTATTTATTTAAAAAATTAAGGTAGGTTTTGTATGATTTTCTTTTTTTTGGTATCACTTTACAAAACAGGACTCAAAGTTAATGTTACTTATGGTATTTTCCTAACATAAACAATAAACAATGCATGTTTTTCAGTGTTTATTCCTCTTTGTTAATGAAATTACAGTTGTTAAGCACAGCGTAGGATAAATGCAGCAATAATGTAGTGTTACGAACTCCAGCTTTTTAAGGCTCGTCTAGGGAAGGGGTTAACAACATAAAACTCAAAAGTACAATTCTCTATTTAGAGACCAGAAAATAAGTGTCCGATCAAATTAAGGTGGCAACAAAAATATAAATAATAAATTAAACAATATTTCTTATATGAAACAATTACTTAAACAAACATGCACAAAACATAAATAAACCATATAGAAAGCATAAATAAAGCATAGAGAAGGCATAGATCAACAATGAATTAAACGAAACAACACCAGCATGGCACCTCAGCAGGGGCTGCACATGATGCACACAGAAGTCTCAGACCTTCATCAGGCCAAGGTACGTAGAGATTCTCAACAAGTACAGGTCGTTCTCTCAAGAGAGCAAAGATCGGAAGGACCAGTCAGACACACACTGGAAAACAAAGAGCCACTCTGACACACACTCTGCTTCCGCTTTTAAAGCCGCCAGTCCACATGAGCTGTAGGTGCGAGGCGGAGTTAACCTCAAAGAAAAGAAACGTCTATTAATAAATCAATAAACTCCAACACAAAATAATAATAATAAAGAAGAAGAAAAATAAATAAACCGTGACACCCCCAGCCCCCCCCTAAAAAAGAAACCATTTTTACTTCTCCCATCCTTGTGTTCCTATTGGAAAAACAAGGAAAAATAAACATACAACTGTGAAAGTGCATCCGCCACCACATTTTCTGTTACTCTTTCATGATGAATTTCAAGATTGTATGGCTGTACCATTAAAGCCCAACGCATTTTGTTCATTGTTTGTTCATGTTAGTAAATGCGCTAACCAACATGAACTAAGTGTCGTGTGTTGTAAAGTGTTGACTATTAAATAATAAATGTTTTTGTGATTTAAAATATTTCTCAATTTTTATATTCTTTTAATATATTCTTTCTATTACTTTATTAAACTATGCATGCATCCTTGTATGTATCGTTTACCTCTATACGTTTATACTATGTGTATGTAAAGCATATTGAGATGCTGCTTAAAAGGTGCTTTTTAAATTAAGTTTATTATTAATTATAACACTCAACTAATCTCAACTTCTGTCTGTTGTGTAATAATAATTTCTGATTCTGTTCCAGTTTCTTCAACTGTCAGAACAAACAATCCTGCATCTTCCAGCGTTACAGTCTCGCTCAGCCAATGAGCTGACGCTACAGGTACATCGCTCACCACTTCCTCTTACATGACCCCATAATACACACAATGCACAATTAATGAAACTCTCTCAATATGAACTTGTGTTTTAATTTATGAAATGTATAAAGTCTGTATCACATTAAGCTGCTCATGCTTTGATATTTTGGTAAAGTCACTCCTGCTTGTGCAATATTATTAAACTATGTAATATTGTTAACACTTTACAATCAGGTTGTATTAGTTAATGTATTTACTCACATGAACAAACAGTAATCAATGCATTTATTATTGTATTTGTTCATGCTAGTTAAAGGAATAAGTCATTCATTGTTAGTTCATGTTAACTCACTGTGCGTTAACTAATTTTAAAGGTAAGTGCTTTGAAATGTGCATTTTTATTGCATGTTTGATGTAATCCCAACTGAAAAACAGAGAGGGTGGGGCATAGAGTAGCCCCTCCCCTTTTTAAAAGCATCCAATAGCAATTAAAAAACAATTTGCAAATAAAAAGCAAATGAGAAGAGTTTTGAAGGGGGAGGGGCATGACAAATACTAGAGAGCATTTGATTGGTCAGAAGATTTGATGAGAAACCGAAGTATTAGGTGATGCGAAAAAAAAAAAAACAAACATTGATCCATTTAAGCGAAAGTGACAAACTACAAGCTTTACATGATGTTTATATCAGTTTTATATCTTATAAACGCAAACTTTGTCATTTTGTTTTGTACCACAGTAGCTGTTAAATATCCTGGAAGACTATTATATCTGAAAAATATTATTTTAATTTCACTGGACCGTTAACAAGCATGAATTTAGATTTTAATGATACGCAAGTAAATGTTATGATTAATAAATGCTGCACAAGCATTGTTCATTATTAGATTATATTAGGGCTGTGCAATTTGGGGAAAATATCTCATTGCGTTTTTTTTTTTAATAGATTTTGCGATTCTCTGTTTGTTTCTTTTTTTGGGCGTAGTTCAGTTGGGCAATTCTGATTGGGCAGAAGGAAAGTCTGCTCATTCAATTGGCTAGTTATAAAGCCCCGGTCAGATCACGCGATTTTGGCATGATTTCCTTGATGTTGGGTGTCGTGGAGAGTCGTAAACGACAAATAGGCATCGTGACCCAAGATTCAATTGTTTATTCTCATGTAATGGCATAGTTCACGACAACCGATATCTGCGATACCTCACGACACCATCGCATGTTTAATTTTCTGAAGCATAGCAGATTGGTTTTGAAGCACTTCACCTCAGATGTTATTCGTTATTTTTGTGTATGTGTGTGTGTGTATGTGTATATATATATGTATATATATGTGTATATATATATGTATATATGTGTGTATATGTGCGCGTATATATTTTATATGCGTATATATTTTATATGCATATATATTTTATATTGCAGCCTCTTGCGATTTAACTTGCAACGTTTCAAATTGCGATTGGATTCTGATTAATCGCACAGCCCTAGTTCATATTAGTAAATCCATTAACTAATGAAACCTTATTATAAATTGTGACCATAAGATCTTATAGTAACACAAACTCATAGGGATTTTTTGTTTTGCCTTATTCATATTATAGATTCATTCTAACAATATTCATATAGACTTAAGCGTTCTTATAAAAGACAAAAGTGTCTTTTGAAAAGTAAGTGAACATTATGGAAAAGTGTTTCATTTATCTTCATTTATTCATCTGTAAGTTGCATGTTCTCCCCGTGTTGGTGTGGGTTTCCTCCGAGTGCTCTGGTTTCCCCCACAGTCCAAACACATGCGCTATAGGGGAATTGATGAACTACATTGGCCTTAGTGTTTGAGTGTGTGGGTGAATGTGTGTATGGGTGTTTCCCAGTACAGGGATGCGGCTGGAAGGGCATCCGTTGTGTAAAACATATGCTGGAATAGTTGGTGGTTCATACTGCTGTGGCGACCTCTGAAATAGAGACTAAGCCGAAAGAATGAATATAGCCTTCTAGGTAGTGGTTTATTTTCTGCTTCTAGAAAACAACATCATTCTACTACAGAAATGTGAGACTTGCATTGTTGTAATTTGCAAGCGAAATGTGTTGGCCATGACAGTACTGAAACTCTTATTAATCCCAAATATAGGCATTGTTTTCTTTCTCACTCTTTATTTTGACTTTGAGTGAACTGAGACTAATTTTACTGAGCAAATGTGTTTTGTTCGTCTGCTTACGATGAGTGAGTAATCTCAGTATTGATTTAATCAACTCTGGAAATTTCACTTTCACCACTAGAAGTCTTTTGATTTCTAGCATCTCTGTTAGTCAATAAAATGTCATAGACTATTTATCTGAAACACATCCTTGTTGCAACTGAGGTTTTAACACCTCTTAACATCATTACAGAAATATTTACTCTCTATAGAGAAGAAAGACATCTTGAAAAACTTGCCTTCAGCTTATCTGGAACAGTAGAGTTTCTCTGACAGACTTGTTTCAAACTTCTCAGGAAGTGCAGTTTCAACACTGAATAATCTTCGCAATTGTTTTGTAAGTGATTCTCAGGTAGAAATCTGATGCATGGAAAATGTACAAATTACATGTATGACAAGCAAGTTCATATTCGGATTTCTCCAAGTCATACATTGCAAAAATGGCCACGTTCATCTATTTATTTCAACTATTGGAATTACAAATATGATGCGTATATACACTAACCGGCCACTTTATTAGGTACACCTGTCCAACTGCTTGTTAATGCAAATGTATAATCAGCCAATCACATTGCAGCAGCTCAATGCATTTAGGCATGTAGACATGGTCAAGACGATCTGCTGCAGGTCAAAGCAAGCATCAAAATGGGGAAGAAAGGGGATTTAAGTGACTGAACGTGGCATGGTTGTTGCTGCCAGACGGGCTGCTCTGAGTATTTCAGAAACTGCTGATCTACTGGGATTTTCACGCACAACCATCTCTAGGGTTTACAGAGAATGGTCCGACATAGAGGAAATATCCAGTGAGCGGCAGTTCTGTGGGCGCAAATGCCTTGTTGATGCCAGAGGTCAGAGGAGAATGGCCAGACTGGCTCCAGCTGATAGAAAGCCAACAGTAACTCAAATAAGCACTCGTTACAATTCTAGAAAACACAAAGTGTTATAGACTGTCTGTTGTTTAAAACCTAATTCTGGTGTCAGATTAATTAAGTTTAAGTATTACCTGCCTTATCTCTCATTTCTGCTTCATACAAATCTATGAGGAGCCATGCTTTGTCAAAATAAGATCTTTCATTCATTCAGTTTCCTTTGGCTTAGTCTATTTAACAGGGTCACCACAGCGGAATGAACCGCCAACTGTTCCAGCATATCTTTTACACAGCGGATGCCCTTCCAGCTGCAACCCAGTACTGGGAAACACCCAATTTAGTTCATCAATTCCCCTATAGTGCATGTGTTCGGACTGTGGGCGAAACCGGAGGAAACCCACGCCAACACAGGGAGAACATGCAAACTCCACACAGAAACACCAACTGACCCAACCAGGACTCGAACCA
This sequence comes from Danio aesculapii, assembly GCF_903798145.1. Taxonomy (NCBI): domain Eukaryota; kingdom Metazoa; phylum Chordata; class Actinopteri; order Cypriniformes; family Danionidae; genus Danio; species Danio aesculapii. Next base: position 62,761,465 of record NC_079435.1, on the reverse strand, counting down.
GCGACCTTCTTGCTGTGAGGCCACAGTGCTAACCACTGAGCCATCGTGCTGCCACAAACTAAGATCTTCAATGTATTATTAAAACTTCAATTTTGTCAACTTGCAAAAGTGTCTGCATGCTGAGACCTCTTTATAAAATACTTGTACATAGAGAAGACTGTCTTTATTCTGGGGTTATCACTCTTAATTAATACACTCGCATATAACTCAAAAGCTTTTACTGGGGCAGCAATGAGGCCCTTATATCTGCTAAACTATTGTGTGGTTGACCTTTCAGGAGCAGCTGATGCAGACCGTCCCCAATCCTTCTGCAATGGTGGAGGCTCTACATCCGACTCCAGTTCTGGAGGACGTGAGGATGTTTCTGGAGCTCGCACATAAACAGGTGGATCATGCAGAAAAAGCAGCTCACAATGACAAAACCCTGGACTGAACATCACAGAGAGCCGTACACACAAACACAGCTGATGCACACAATATCTGCTCATTTATTGTATTAAAGACGTTACAGTCATGTCAAGCGTTAAAGCAGCTGTCTAAGATCAGTCTTAATCAGTGCTCTGTCAGACTATATATGTTAAACGTTTTACTCATGTTGGGTTGGTATCAGATGTGTGCCTTGTTTTAGCTGTTTTGCCAATAATTTGGATAATTAGAATGTTATGGCATAAGTATTTAGGACATAATTAAATATGTTAGGGCGTATTTGTAATGCATGGATATGAGATTATAAACTGCATGCATATGCGTGTGTGTGTGTGTGTAAGAGAAGGTTTTATGGTCTATCTACACACACATATGTATATATATATGTATGTGTGTGTGTGTATGTATATATATATATATATATATATATATATATATATATATATATATATATATATATATATATATATATATATATATATATATATATATATATATATATATATATATATTGTGATATATATATATATATTGTGATATAGATGCAAGATGGCAGATGGCATGAATAGGTTGTAAAGAATTCATAATTTTAGAGAACTTTGGATGATACTGTAGGGAAGCGTATCTGCATGAAATATAATTTAATAAAATGACAAGCAAAGTTAAATACAACAAAGAAAAGATGCAAATAAACAATAATATATAATTTTCTGTGGAGTCAAACAGTTTACAGATGCAGAAATTAAATAATCACTGTATAATAAAAATCATTTAATTAAGTTAATAATTATATAATGTTCAATTAATCTTTAAGCTAAAAACCTTTCAGTAACACTTAATAATAAGCACACACTATGAACCATTAAGCATTAGCAAATAGTGAGTTCATCATCTGTTCAGCATTAACTCTACATTAATAAGCGTGAGTAAGCAGTTTATAACTGCAGCTACAAATGCTGTATTCTTGACTTATAAGCACATATATAATGTGCTTAATAATTGTACTTTCATACATTGTTAATGATTTGTTTTTCATTACTAAATTCAGTATTGCATTGTTTACAAAGCAGTTAATAAGGAATAGTTGGTTGTTTTTTGAGATCATTAAGAATGAGTTAGTTATTAATAAACTATTAAAATTATATATGTATAATTACATTAGGCATGGGACGATAACTATTTTTGAGGGTATAACACGGTTTGGAAAAGTCAGGGTTTTAAAACCGTCAAGATTTTCTGCAATACCGTTCCTAAGGTAAGGTTTTTTTTTCTTGTTTGTTTTTTAGGACAACAGAATCACCAGCATATAGATCTCCAAAGATGCCGTTTTAAATTGTACAAAAAAATCTGTTTTTGAAATAAACGAAGAGAGCAGAAGTCAATAATTGAATTATTTAGCCTGACATGTTTACTGCTCCAAAATATTTTAAATGTTTCCTAAATAAAATATATTGTTTAAAAGGGAAAAATGTTTTTATCTTTTACCCAGACATTTAAAAAGAATATATTTTAGAGCAGTAATCATAAAACTGTGAAACCGTGATATTTTTATCCAAGGTTATCAACGGTCAGAATCTTAAACTGACCCATGCCTAATTTACAAATACTAATATTATTTTGTATGTCGATAAATGTTTTATTAACTCAACTTCATGCCGTTTTGTGACCTAATCTAAAGTGAGGACTACTCGTGCATTATAAATCCTTTATAAATGACAATTAAAGAGTCAGTTAAATTCTAAACAGGAAAAAATAAACGGCATTATTCATTCCTATTCGTTTAAAGATACACAAATAAAACTATTTAAAATCATAAATGACTTTTTTCAATCTTATAAATAAACGTACTGTACAGTTTAAACATTGCATCCTGTTATATTGTTAAATTATTATGTTGTTGTTTTATCCAATTTTATGTTGTATTTTGACACTCCTCAGCAGTGTTAAAACTTTACAGTAATTTTACTTTTTAGATAAGATTGCAAAGATTGTTGTTCAGTTGATACTGAGCCTTTAATTGCCATTTATTAGGGATTTATTAAGCATAATTAATCCTCACTAGATTGGGACAAAACTGCATGAAGTTGAATTAATAAAGCATTTATTAACATGTATAGTAACCATTACTATATGCCTGAATAAGATATATGAACGTTGATTTCAATAGTTTATTAATCATTTACTAACTCATTCTGAATACTCTTAAAAGCCACCAACTACTCTTAAATACAAATGGTTTATAAGTAATGCAATACTGAATTTAGTAATGAAAAATAAATCATTAACAATGTATGAAAGTGCTATTATTAAGGACATTATAAATATGCTTACAAGTCAAGAATACAGCCCTTGTAGCTGCAGTTATAAACTGCTTGCTAACGCTTATTAATGTAGAGTTAATGCTTTACAAATCATGGATTCACTAGATGCTAATGCTTAATAAATGATTAATAGTGTGTAAGTATTCTAAAGTGTTAACGAAACGATTAATTTATTGTGCACAAATGGCTCAATTTTGCATCAAATTCTTATAGTCAGGCCTTAAAAACACATGCAAATAATAAACTTTCACTCTGAGGTAAAAATTTGAAACACTGTGTTGTTAACTGTAATGTCTGGTCAGCTATAATCACAACTGCATTGCAGATCCCTGCGATGCGACTATTGTGGACTTGCACATTATGATTGTGCAGCCCTAATATATATATATATATATATATATATATATATATATATATATATATATATATATATATATATATATATATATATATATATATATATATATATATATATATATATATATATATTAGAGCTGCACAATATATCATTTCAACATCATAATGTGCAAGTCCGCACATATATATATATATATATATATATATATATATATATATATATATATATATATATATATGCAGATTATAATCCTTTATTCATGCAGTAGAAATATGCGCTATTGTAAAAGTTTTCTAATTATCCATGCGTGTATGTATGTGTATATATAAATATAAAAACATTCGTTATTAGCTTGCTTTAAGTCTCACAATAGCAGCAAAGCCTTCAGTCAAAGGAGGGAAAGCGCAGTTTTTTTTGTTTTGTTTTTTTGTTTTCCTCCATAATGCATATGCTACATAATAATACCTCACAATCAATTCCACTATTAAAAAACAACAATGCAAAATGAGTTTCCGAAATTCTACTGTGTTCATTGAATGATTATGAAATCAAATGCACGGAGTCAGTCAATTCTAGTGGAGATATTTATATGTTTAACTCCTGCGGTCAGCTTGTCTCATTGTTTCTGCTCAGATTGTCCAAAATATTGTTCTACAGTTGTTTGTAATTGAAATTCGCCTCTTGAAGCTCCCCTAAAACTGAGAGTCTCTCCTTCGTAGGGATTTTCTTCGTAAGGACTCCGATAGCTCCTCGTTGAAGACTCTCTCGATGGTTGATAGAAGCGACGCCCGGACTGTACGTCCGAGTCCACGAGCTGCAAACACGTAGAGGACGGGATTGACCGCGCTTTTAAAGTAGACCAGGAACAGTGACACATAAGCGCCACCTATGGCTTGTTCTTTGAGCGTCGTCCACCCGCGTTCTTGCGCAAGAGCCCTTAAAAAGCGGCATACAAAATACGGCACCCAGCAGGTCAAAAACAGCAGCATGGTGAGAAACAAAACTCTGTAGAGACGGCTCAATCTCTGCGACGTGTACACCGGTGCAGATGAAGATGTCGGTGATGACATTGAACTTTCAGCCTTTTTTGCGCAGAAGATCACAGCAATATTACAGGACATGAAGATCACCAGCGGCAGCAGGAAACCGAACACCGTTTCCACCACTATCAGAGCCTGTCCTGCCCCCTTATTGTATTCAATGCATGCTTTATGGTTGTTCCGGTCAACGATAATAGCCGACTTGATATATGGAGATGCGAATGCAGCAGCTAGCACCCAGATTGCAGCGCAAGCTAGCGGTACAACCCAACGAGGGCGCTTCAATCGAGCCCAAACGGGTCTAAGTAGACACAAACATCTCTCCACTGCTACTGCACACAGTAGAAATGCGCTTGCATACAATCCCAGACATCGTAAATAAATAATCAGCCTGCACACGGCTTCCCCGAGGGTCCACGAGAAGTTGTTTGCCAAGTACGTAAGCATTAGCGGCGTACGTAGTAGTAGCACCAAGTCTGCTAGCGCAAGGTTGACCACGTAGATCCTGAAGCTGTCCGCACTCTGAGTCTCACCCATTGATTTTCTACGACGGCACCAAACGCGGACGCCCAGCGCCCACACCACCAGAGCGTTCAGAGAGACGCCCACGGTGAAGATGAGCACGGTCAGGATCATCTGCAGGATACGGATCCCCTCACCGGGCATCTGGGGGCCAGTGATGTTGGGGATGTTGGACGTAACATTTAGCGGCGCTTCCGTAGACATTGATACTCTGTGGAAACAGTTGAGAAAAGTGGTGAATACACTGAGGAAATATAGCTCTATATTAAATTATGTAATTATATATTGAATATTATATCAGGAGCTTAAAGACGCCTCTCATATGGAGAATGAAGCCTCATGCATTGCTCAAGTGTGAGTTTCTCACAGACTTCAACAGAGTGTCAAAATCGTGATGCTTCTGTGGATCTCGTCTATCAAATCTGAGCTTTATTCTGTATTCTCAATTGGATTCGGATCAGGTGATTGGCTGAGCCATTCTACAGCTTGATTTTCTTTCTCTGAAATCATCTGAGAGTCTCCTTGGCTGTGTTTTAGATCATTGTCCTGCTGAAATGGTTTGATCTTCATCATCTGCTAATGTAGATGTTGGACTGAAGCAGCTGATGTTCATTTACACTGAGGAAGGGCGGAGGGCTGCTGAAGAACTACTGAGAGGTTTCATTTGCTGTCTGGGCTTTCACTGCTGAAATACACCTCCCTTTCTTCATGTGTTCAATACTTTTTCCCTGCGCCATTTCGTTTTATTTTACAGAACTTCATTTGTAAACTAATTAGATTTGTTTTCATGTATGAATTTCTTTGGTTGTTTATCAACATCTGGTGAACATTTCAAGTCAACAGCACCTTCAGAAATATGTTTTCTAAATAAAATGGTGACGTGTTCAGTACTTATTTCCCTCCCTGTGTAAATTTAGAAAATATATGCCTTTATTTATAATCAAATAAATCTATAAAGTAAATCTAAAACAAACCTGCTTAGTATGAAACTACTTCTTTACATTAAAAAATGCGTAGATGCATTAAAAAGGTTTTACAATGTTCAGTGGCAGAAGTGGCAGTGAAGTTAAGCAAGAGCCGTTTCCTCATTTCAGACGGATTATGAAATAAGAACATGTTTTGTTTTTAAGGAAATTGGAAGTGGTCGTGTCACAATACCTCCTGTGTGTGTTTTTTCACTAAGGTATGCGCTGCAGTCCTATTTCTCCGAACTGTTGTTATTAAAGCAGAAAATACTCCAGTGTATTTATCAAGCAATGACAGCACCAAAACAGCCATGTTTTTGTTGAACACAAAAGGAAGATATTTTGAAAAATGTAGTTTTAAATACATCAAAATAGTTTAATTTAGCAGGAAGCGATATGTATTTTTAATGTCTGTACATTCAAATATAAAAAAGACTGCTGATTTACTGAACCTTTTTACAGTCTGGCCCAAAAAAATAAATAAAATCCTATTAGTTTATTCCTATCAGCAAGTGATTGCAGTGTTTGTGTGTCTGTGTGTTTAAGCACGTTTAAGACACTCTGATTGTTTTTAAAATATATTTTCAATTTTCATTCATGTTTCGCAATCATTGTTTCTTATTTACATTTTTTTTAAATACATCAATTTATACATTTATACATCAGCAAGAAGCGATCAATATTTTTTATATTCGTTCAAAATATTTTATAAATAAATGTATAAAATATTATATTATAAATATATATCTATCTATCTATCTATCTTTATATCTGCCTATCTATCTACCTGCCTATCTGTCTGTCTGTTTGTCTGTCTATCTATCTATCTATCTATCTATCTATCTATCTATCTATCTATCTATCTATCTATCTATCTATCTATCTATCTATCTATCTATCTATCTATCTATCTATCTATCTATCTATCTATCTATCTCATGAATTGTACATGCCTACTGTGCATATACATTTGTAATTATGTTCATATCTATCTGCATACCTCTGATTATCAATAGTAACCGGTACATAGTTAATACAACCTGTATATATTGTTGATAATACATCCATCTGTCACCATAGTTTTTCTGTAACTGCGCTTTATAACTTATACCTGTATCCTGCAGTTGCTGCTATTGCACTGCTGGTTAGCACTCCTAAACTGCATTCTGTTGCTTTGTACTTGTACATGTGTAATGACATTAAAGTTGAATCTAATCTTAAAATAATCTTATATACACTATTATATGTAAAATTATATTGGCAGTAATACCTGTATTTTATAATTTACAACACCAACCACAGACAATTCATCACTTCAAACTAATAAAAATGTCAATAAAAGTCACTTTTTCCAACTTTTCCAACTCATCAAATGTTGGAGGAAAGATCAAAGCCCCATAATGCAAAACAAAAACAAAAATAAATAAAATATCAATCACAAAATACTGAAAACTGCAGATTTACTGAAACTTTTTACAGTGTGGCCCCACATTAGAGACCCCCTATCAGTAAGTCACTGCACCACGTCTCCATTGCTGTGTGCTTTAATGCATGTTTATGAAACTCTGATTGTCTTTAAATGTATTTCCGTTTATTTTTAATGCATCAAAAATAGCACAAAATTATCACAAAAACTTCTGATTTGCTGAAGCAAATAAATAAATCAAATAATATTAGTTCATCCCTATCAGAAAGTCACTGCACCATGTCTCAGTTATAGTGTTTTGTAGCATGTTTATGAAGCTCTGGTTGTCTTTTAATGTTTTATCAGTTTTCACTCAAATCTCATTTATTTTTATGCATCAAAATACAAAAAAACACTGCAGATTTACTGAAACCTTTTACAGGATGATAAAAAATAAATAAATAAAATGCTGTTAGTTCATCTCTATCAGTAAGTCACTGCACCACGTCTCTGTAGCCGTGTGTTTTAAGCATGTTTAAGATGTCTTTTAATCTGTTTTCAATTTTTATTTAAATTTCACCAATCATTGTCTAATGTAGTTTTATTTTTATGCTTTCATATGCATCAAAAAAGTTTAAACTAATCACACTGTACATTAAACTATCACAAAAAACTGCTGACTTACTGAATATTTTTACTGACATGTTTTACAATGTAGTCACAATGTAATCCTATTAGTGCATCCCTATCAGTAAGTCACTGCTCCACATCTCCATTACTGTGTTAAGCATGTTTATGTATAATTTAGTTTTAACTAAATATACTTCAGCTTTTAATGTATTTTCAGTTTTTTTATTTAAATTTCACGTTTTAGCAAGGATTATCTTGTATGTAGCATTTTATTCTAAATTATATTAATAATTTTATTACTAATATTATTGCATTAAATTAGTATCAATGCAAAAACAGTGGTGCATCCCTATCAGTAAGTCACTGCACCACGTCTCTGTTCCTGTGTGTGTTTTAAGCATATTTAAGATACTCTAGTTGTCTTTTTTTAATGTATTTTAAATTTTAATGTAAATTTCACATTTTACCAATCATTATCTGTACCATTTTATTCTAAATTATATTAATAATTTTATTACTGTTATTGCATTAAATTAGTATCAATGCAATAGTATCAATGCAAAAACAGTAGTGCATCCCTATCAGTAAGTCACTGCACCACGTCTCCTTTACTGTGTGTTTTTATGCATGTTTATGAAACTAGTTGTCTTTTATTATATTTATATTTTATTATATTTGACATTTTAGCACTCATCTTGTATGTACAATTTGATTATCAATGCATTACAATAGAATAGTATCAACTCAATAGTGTCAATGCAAAAACAGTAGTTCATCCCTATCAGTAAGTCACTATTCCAGGAACTCTGCTGCAGTGTTTGCGTGATGCTGCGTGCTTTCGTGTGTGTTTTTTTTTAAGAATAGTGGCTCGCAGGAATGTTAACTTTATCACCTGAAGGCTTCTGAATAGTCCGCCCACAGGTGTCCACCCATTCACAACCTGTTTACACACATCCATAATGCATTCCTGCTATGTGAACGAACCACCCGAACACACCTTCAGCTTCAGCACGCACTGTACACCTGAGCCACTCGTCCTACTGAATGTGTTTTAAATCTAAATGTGAAAAACCGGGCTGTATATTATTATAAATTAACTTCAAACTAGATAAACAGATTAATTCAGTAATTAAAACTAGTCTCTTAGTGTCTTAGAAAGGATTATGCTTATTTTTATCTCGACTCGGCTTCCCGTTCCACTTTAAGAGTATGTTTTAAGATAGTCTTGGTGTTTGTATCCCTAAATGGACTAGCACAATAGCACAAGGAGACCTTTCTCTGTTAATTCAATAGCACACTTCAACAATGACACTTACAGTTCAGGGCAAAATGATTAGCCCTCCCTCCTATGATATATGTACTCTTGTTCAGATATTGATCAAGTGATATTTAATGGAGCAGGGACATTTTAATTCTGACTTCAACAGTACATGTGCTCATTTAGTTTGTTCCCACACACTAGGTTAGAAACCAAGGGGAACCTGCTTTGCAAACTCTTTCTGTGCTCAAATCTAGTCTTAAAACTCATTTCTACTCATTTCTTTGGCTTTAGCACCGTGTGAGATGTCTGTTTTATTCGTTCCTCTTTGTACAGCACTTTGGTAAGCACTTGTATTTAAAAGTGCTTCATTAATAAACATTGACTTGACTAAATCCTCCGAGAAACGCCTGATTGTTTGTGTTGTAGTGGTCCTGCTGGAGTTTTCAGGTGTGTGTCGGGAGCGTCTCTTACCTTCTTGCGAGGCTTTTGTCCTCTTGCATGCATTGACTCTGGTCTGAGAGCTCTGGTTTGGTGGTTGAGGCTTCTGGATGATTAAATGCTGAGAGAGGGAGTGTTTCTTATGTTTTACGCTATCGCTTTGTAGAGGAGGGTTTCAGTTTGACAGACACACACACACACACACACTCCTGATTGCAACATTAATGGACAGACAGCGTTATTGTGGCATCAGAAATCTACATCTGACTGGTTTTAAATCGTGGCTCGTGAGATCTGGATCACAGTTTATATCTGGACAAAGAAAAAATGAGTAAAAATGATATTATATAGTACCAGAGAAAAATGAGTTAATTGGAAATATTAACTAGAACTTTTGTACTATCGTTATTGTTTTTATAATTGTTTTATTTCTGCATTTATTGTTTTTTTTATTTATTCTTTTTTAATGTTGGCAATTTATTCATTCAATAATTTTCCTTTGGCTTATTCCCTTATTTATCAGGGGTCACCACAGCGGAATGAACCACCAACTTATCCACAGTGGTTGTACATCCACAGTTTTACACAGCGGATGCCTTTCCAGCTGCAACCCAGTACTGGGAAACACCCATACACGCTCATTCTCTCACACACACACATACACTACGGCCAGTTTAGTTCATCGATTGGTGCGTGTTTTATGATATGCTGTTATAAATTTCAACATCTATTGTTATTTACCACGCATATGTAGACATTGCATGAAACATAACGTCATGAAAATGTACTTGTCTTGGAAAAGTCATAGAATTTTAGTAGTAAAAACGTGTATGAACCCTGTATATGTATATAAATATTCAGTTTTCATTTACATTAAAGTTTTAGGAGTTATATTGTTTGATAATTTTGATTTTAAGTAGATCAATTTAGTTTAAGCAAGTAGTGATTACTATTATTTTCAGATAGATTAAACTAAACTAAAAATATATATTCTTGACAACAATATTTGATTTTATTAATAAAAAAGCTTCTGCTAAATGTTATTATTTTTATTTTATTTCAGTTAGCATTTATTGTCTTGCAATTTGCCATTATGCATTTAATTGTATTTAATATTAGTTAACTATAATTAGTCTGTCATATACTTATTTTATGTCAGTTTTAGTTTAAGGAGTTTGGTGTCACGGAGGCTCAGTGGTTAGCACCAAAGCAAGAAGGTTGCTGCTTCGAGTCCCGGCTATTTTGGTGTTTCTGTGTGGAGTTTGCATGTTTGCATGTGTTGGCGTGGGTTTCCTCCGGGTGCTCCGGTTTCCCCCACAGTCCAAACACATGTGCTATAGGGGAACTGATCAACTAAATTGGCCGTAGTGTATGAGTGTGTGTGTGAATGAGTGTGTATGGGTGTTTCCAGTACTTGGTTGCAGCTGGAAGGGCATCCGCTGCATAAAACATATGCTGGATAAGTTGGCGGTTCATTCCGCTGTGGTGACCTCTGATGAATAAACGGACTAAGCTGCAGGAAAATGAATGAATGAATGTTTAGAGTTAGTTAAGTTACGAAATGAAATGAGAAATGTTGTCTTGACAACTTTTTGGTTTATTTTATTATCAGCTAATGTTCATTTCAAGAACTCAAATGTAACTTTGGGAGTGTTAATTAAAATAATCCTGAATTCCATAAAATACCAATGGATATGTTGATATCATGTTTTATACAGGACGCCCTTAATTTAAATTTATTTTATTTTATAACCCTGAGTTCCACACCAACTCAAGTCAATCATCCAATTCACTAACATTTGCTATTGCAGCTTTTTATTTGTTTAAACTTCTTCTTAGCATAGCAGATAAAGCTAATAAAGTCTGATTTAGCACGTGTACGCTGAGCAGGACAGTCTTGTCTGAGCACGTTCGGTCTGTCAGTATTACTGAAGTGTTTCATCATCGACTTTCTTGCCACCGAAACTTCCGTATCATTGAAGCGTGTGTGGTTAAAGTCAGCAGTTTTCAGATGTGTTAGTTTGACTGATAACATCACATTCCTGTGGCTTCTTTACTTTACATTCTATGAGAAATTCGTTCTTCTGAGTTCTCACAATAATAAATGGTGTCTGGTGTTATATTTGCACTAATGTTGGTTTATAGTTTTGAACCTACTTTTGTGTTGTTTTGACAGATTATGAAACTATTTGCGATGTGATCGTGGTAATCTGTGTTTTAAAGCAATAAAATGCAGCTTTAATAACTACTTCTTTCTTCCAACACTATTTATTTTAACATAATAGTTTTGTCATGACTCTCAGGTGCCTATGAGAGACACTAGATGGTGCTTCAGGTATCTGTATAGTAAACCAGCCACCTGGACTACACCTCCCACAATCCCTTGCATTTATTACACACACACATCTGAAACTGATTAGCCGGACTCTGATTAGACTCTCATCTAAAAGACATTTAGGGCTGTTTACAGCTATCCACACAGTACATTAACCAGCTCTACTGATTAATCGGACTCATATTAGTCTTCATCTTAAAGATATTTAGGGTGGTTTACAGCTATCCATACAATCCATTAACCACCTGGACTACACCTCTCACAATTCTTTGCTTTCATTACGCACACACATCTGAAACTAATTAGCCAAACTTTGATTATACTCCCATCTAAAGTAGATTTAGGGCTGTTTACAGCTATCTGTACAACCCAGTAACCACCTGGACTACACTTCCTACAATGCTTTGCATTCATTACACACATACACATCTGAAACTGATTTGCCAAAATCTGATTAGACTTTCATCTAAAAGTCACTGAGGGCTGTTTACAGCTATTCGACAATTCGTTAACCTCCTGGACTACACTTCCCACAATCCCTTGCATTTGCACACACATCTGAAACTGATTAGCCAAACTCTGATTAGAGTCTCATCTAAAAGACATTTAGGGGTTGTTTACAGCTATCTGTACAGTCTATTAACCACCTGGACTACACCTCCCAAAATTCTTTGCAGTCATTACACACACACATCTGAAACTGATTAGCCAAACTCTGATTAGACTTTCATCTTAAAGTCATTTAGGGCTGTTTACAGCTATTCGACATTTCATTAACCTCCTGTACTACAATTCCCACAATCCCTTGCATTCATTACCCACACACATGTAAAACTGATTAGCCAAACTCTGATTAGAGTCTCATCTAAAACACATTTAGGTTTGTTTACAGCTATCCATCTAAATAAAACATCTATTTTTTGTTGTACAGATATGTGCAAGACATTCAAAACTGTAAAGACATTGTATAACAACACAAAAATATTTCCAGCAACAGAACAGAATGACCACAACACTATATTTTTCTATTATTATTTCTCTTTTTACAGAGATAGGCTTCGGGTGCTGCGTCGGTGTTGGTAATGTTGCCGTCTGATATTACTTTTTAAAAAAAAATGTATTTCACGGTCAAAAGTAAAAATGAAACTATATTTTTTGATAACGCAAACATCTCAAACTGTTGCGTGTTGCGCATGTATATCTGGTAATCATGTAGCCCACAACACCTCTCAAGTTCATGTTTAGTATTTTGTGAGGAGTGTAAGTGACATTTGTGGTTTCAACAACCAGATGCATTTAGACCTGTGTAATTTCATCTGGAAACCACTTCCTGAATTTGTTTGTGTTCTGACTGATCGTATTTATATCCATCGTACTTATATCCACATTTACACCTGTCCATTTCACAATATAATATCTTTACTATCAGAAAAAAACACTTGATGTGACCAGGTGTGAACAGCCCCTTACAGATACTCTAAAGCTAAGATTTTAGGACGAATATCTATATTCGTTCATTCATTTCCTTTGGCTCAGTCCCTTATTCATCAGAGGTTGCCACAGTGGAATGAACCGCCAAGCACAATCAAATCACATTATTATCTCCTATTAGCAATGGCACACTCAATTCATTTTGTTAACTTTATTTCTGAACTGTTGCATCTATCTGTATAAATCATTCGCATAAAAAGACTAAATAAAATATTGATTATGAAATACTGACCATTTAATAAGCATTGTGAGTCTTTTTTTCGGCAGGAGCAATATTTATGTTGTGCTGTTCCTCTCCTCACCAACAGATGTCGCTGTTGTGCTGCATGTGAAGGTGAGGCAAAGCAATGCACCAGTTTTTCTTTTACATGTAAATATGTATTGATTATTAATTGATATTATAAAGCATTAGATTTAAAAGCATTTAGCATTAAAAAGCAGTAATATTTTAAAACATGGAACATGTTAACATTGAAAGTTTATTAGAATTGTCCATTATATTGTTATAGATCATAATAATTATATTTATTGTAGTTAAAGACAGATTTATAAACATTAGGTCGTATATTTATGTTTAGTCACTGTAAAATAAGTGTTGCTGTCTTAAATGATTTTGTTGAATCAAATGAGCTTTCTATTTGAGTCAATTTAAATTGTACATATTTAACATATTAAGCATTCGTTGTGTATATATATATATATATATATATATATATATATATATATATATATATATATATATATATATATGTGTGTGTGTATGTCTGTATGTATATATATATATATATATATATATATATATATATATATATATATATATATATATATATTTGAGATGTGGGTCCCCAGGAACTTGAAGGATGAGACAGGCTCAATGGCCATCCCATTAATGTGGATGGGATCATGTGAGCCTGTTCGTCCCTTTCTGAAGTCCACAATGAGCTCCTTGGTCTTGTTATGCATACATACAAACACTCTAATGCAGGGGTGGGCAAACTCGGTCCTGGAGGGCCGGTGTCCTGCACAGTTTAGCTCCAACTCTGATCAAACACACCTGCTTACAGATAATTAGTGATTTTGAAGACACTGATTAGCATGTTCAGGTGTGTTTGATTAGAGTTGAAGCTAAACTATGCAGGACACCGGCCCTCCAGGACCGAGTTTGCCCACCCCTGCTCTAATGGCTAGTGGACAGGTGGCTGCTTCTCACTGAGGGCTGCTGTTTATGCTAATGAGATGGAGACTAGTGGGCGGGACTTTCCCGCTCTGATGACACGTACAAAGGGAGAATGTCAATCAAAGTGTTTCATTCATCAAGTCTGAGTATAATAAACACAATTCATTCATGTTCAGCATTAGATTCTGGAGATATTCACACACTGCTGACACACAACTAGGATTAAACCCTGCATAATAGGTCCTCTTAGTTGGTGAAAGTGATTTTGAGATGCACCATTCATACACAAGCCTCTGGGTGGCGTATTAGTGTACAGCTGAAGAGCCAGTGGTGGTTCTGTGATCTCTATGCTCTGTCGACTTGTGGTGTTGAATATTCTACTGAAGTTTATCTGACTTTTATTGACAATTTAAGTAGTTTGAAACAATATATTTATATAAGAATATAATATATTTTGAAATAAAGTCTTTACAAAATAGCACAGAAAGTACTGGTCATTTATTACCATGTTTTGTATGGTAATTTACAACATCAATCCAGATAATATATCAGTTTAAACTGGTAAAAAATGTAAATGGAAGTCACTTTTAAACTGCAGTTGAATTTTTAACACTGATCGATTTCTGGGGGCAAAAATTTGGAGTATGCCTAATAATATAGATGTTAATGTTCTAGGTGGTTGCTAGGCAGTTAAGATATTCGGTTAATCATTTCCAGGATGTTTTAGTGGTTGCTAGGCAGTTGTTCAGTAAGGTGTTGTACAGGTTGATATGAAACTAACTTTTTCACCTGATCATTTCCAGAACATTCTAGATGATCTAGATGGTTGCTAGGCATCTAAGGCGTTTGATACTCCCAGGATGTTTTAGATGGTTGCTAGGCAGTTGTGTTTGGGTTGCTAGGCAGTTAAGATGTTGATCAGGTTGCTAGGTAATTAAAGTTTTTCATTGATAATTTCGAGAATATTCTAGATGATCTAGATGGTTGCTAGGCATCTAAGGTGTTTGATACTCCCAGGATGTTTTAGATGGTTGCTAGGCAGTTGTGTTTGGGTTGCTAGGCAGTTAAGATGTTGATCAGGTTGCTAGGTAATAAAGTTTTTCAATGATAATTTCCAGAATATTCTAGATGATCTAGATGGTTGCTAGGCATCTAAGGTGTTGTTCAGTTTGATATAAAATTTACTTTTAAAGCTGATCATTTCCAGAATATTCTAAATAATCTAGGTGGTTGCTAGGCAGTTGAGGTGTTTGATCTCTCCTCTCCAGGATGTTTTAAATGGTTGCTAGGCAGTTAAGGTGTTGTTCAGGATGCTAGGTAGTTAAGGTTTTCAGCTAATAAATTCCCAGTATATTATAAATGTTCTAAGTGGTTGTTGGGCAGTTAAAGTGTTCAGGTGATCATTTTCAGGATGTTTTAGATGGTTGCTATGCAGTGATTGTGTTTGGGTTGCTAGGCAGTTAAGGTGTTGTTCAGGTTGCTAGGTAGTTAAGGTTTTCAGCTGATCATTTCTAGAATATTATAAATGTTCTAGGTCATTGCTAGGCAGTTAAAGTGTTCAGGTGATCATTTCCAGGATGTTTTCAATGGTTGCTAGGCAGTTAAGGTGTTGTTCAGGTTGCTATAAAATTAACTTTTTCACCTGATCATTTCCAGAATGTTCTAAATGATCTAGGTGGTTGCTAGGCAGTAAATGGTGTTTGATCTCTCCAGGATGTTTTAAGTGGTTGCTTGGCAGTTGTTGTGTTTGGGTTGCTAGGCAGTTAAGGTGTTGTTCAGGTTGCTAGGTAATTAAGGTTTTCAGCTAATAATTTCCAGAATATTATAAATGTTCTAGGTGGTTGCTAGGCAGTTAAGGTGTATAGTTGATCATTTCCAGGATGTTTTAGATGGTTGCTAGGCAGTTAAGATTTTTGGGCTGCTATGCATTTAATGTGTTGTTCAGGTTTAGGGGTAATTAACTTTTTATCTAATCATTTCCGGAATATTCTAAAACTTCTAGGTTGTTGCTAAGCAGTTAAGATGTTTGGGTTGATAGGTAGTTACAGTGTTTGGGTGATCATTTTCAAGTTTTTCTTAATGTTCTATGGGGTTACTAGGCAGTTAAGGTGTTCAAGTTAATATTTACTAAATCTTCTTAATGTCATAGGTAGTTGCTAGGCAGTTAAGGTGTTCAGGTGATCATTTCCAAAATATTTTAATTGTTCCACAATGGATGTCTGCTAGGCTGTTAAAGTGTTTGGGTGATTATTTCCAGAATATTGTAATTGTTGTAGGTGGTTGCTAAGCAGTTAAGGTGTCCATGTGATAATTTCCAGGATGTCCTAAATGTTCTGAGTGGTTGCTAGGCAGTTAAAGTGTTGAAGATAATCATGGAAATGATCACCTAATGTTGTCCTACTGTATGTGGTTGCTAGGCAGTTAAGGTATTCAGGTTGCTAGGGTATTAAGGTGTTTGAGTGGTCATTTCCAAGACCTTGTAAATGTCCTCTGTGGTTGCTTTGGTTGTAAATGTGGGGAGATTTCAGAATTATAGAAACAGTTTAAGGAAACCCAGTAGGCTCAGAGTAGTCTAGACACCAGTGCTCTCAGCATGAGCACATGTGCTGTGTAGTATCAGTCTGATTAAAGGGACAGATGGCGCGACTCAAACTTTTCCCCTTCACTCGAGAATATCATAACAATTGTGAAAACAAGTGTGCAGCCCAGCATCTGTACTTCCCTCCACAGTGAAAGTTTTGATTTCAGACTAATTTAAGCTTATGCTAATTGAATTCATCATCTCTAGAATGAGATGTGAACCAAACACCTTCTAATGGTTTTCCCCTGGACTTTCCTGTATCGGCTCACTCTTACAGATATTGATGAGCTTTTACTCATCAGGGAAAATCATGCAGGATTATGTCATAAATAATCATGAACAATTATGCATTTAGCAGATACTTTCACTCAAAACGGCAACAAAAGCAAGTCAAAGAGCCAAACACTTTCTCAGATTTCCCCTTTTTTTGTAAACCTTCATGCATTCATTTAAATGAGCTTCCCACCAATAATACCTTTACAGTTGTGTTTCTTATTATGTAATATAAATGCACAGTCTGTATTATTACATTTCACTCAATTCATAAATTTCAGTTTCTCTTTATTTGGCACTTATTAATTTCTAGATGATCACAGAAAAATTTCCACATGTCGTTCCTCTAAATGATCATCGCAGCTGTGATGAAAGCAGCTTACAAGAAACTTTCTTTGATCTTTAAAGGTCATTGATGTCAGCACATGCAATAGTATGATGCATTTTCCCTTAACTGGTGTCTCAGGTTTACTGTGGTACGCCCTCGGGCATGGTCTATATGTAAACGCTTCAGTAAATTTAGCTCATCGCAGACATGAAGATGCAGTTTAACTCTTTGTTTAACACTGGAGCACGTGTTCATTTCATGGGTCATTCTAGAGTAGGGCTGGGCAGGACGAGCTACATTTAATTTCACGCTATGAGAACGTTTATTTCACGATAACAATATATTTCACGATATAGTTTTTTAATAAAGGTAGTTAATCCAGAAACTGTACACAAGTAAAATGTAAATATTTAGAAAAAAGGAAAAGGATCTTATTTGATTATATCGTATTTTTAATCTTATAAATAGTAAACAAAACATGACTTTAGATGAACCACAAATTGCGCTGTCAGACATTATTATTATTAATATTATTATTATTATTATTATTATATTCATTCATTCATTCATTTTCTTTTCAGCTTAATCCCTTTATTAATCAGTGGTCGCCACAGCGGAATGAACCGCCAACTTATCCAGCATATGTTTTACACAGCGGATGCCCTTCCAGCCGCAACCCAACACCTGGAAAACACCCATACACTCTTGCATTCACACTCATACACTACAGCCAATGTAGTTCATCAATTCCCCTATAGCGCAAACCGGAGCACCCGGAGGAAACCCACACCAACACGGGGAGAACATGCAAACTCCACACAGAAACACACACTGACCCAGCCGAGGCTCAAACCAGTGACCTTCTTGCTGTGAGGCAATTGTGTTACTTACCTGTGTTACGCCTTATTATTGTATTTTATTATGATAATATAATAATTATAATATATTAAATAATAATATTATAACTATAATATTATTATTACAAACATTTCTCAAGTAACATCATCTCGCAGATATCAAATATATCCCAAGTTACAGAAAAAGAAAACTTAAATATGAAAATATAAATATGCAAAAGGGTTTAAAAATACAAAATATAAAGGATTATGTAAATACTGAAACTAAGTGATCACTCCTTGTTGGGAATATAACAACACTGTCAGTCTGGCAACTGCCTGTTTCTCAGCCTCACGCATGCTGACTGAGTTGGCCACACCCACTTATTTACATTTTGCGGTTTAAACTGAATTAAATATTATTTTATGTTACAAATTTTATTTTTCTGTAATGAAATGTACATGTGTATATGTATGTGTGTATATATATATTCATTCATTCATTTATTTTCTTTCTTTTCAGCTTTGTCCCTTTATTAATCTGGGGTCACCACAGTGGAATGAACCGCCAATTTATCGAACATATGTTTTACGCAGTGAATGCCCTTCCAGTCGCAACCCATCACTGGGAAACACCCATACACTTTGGCCAGTTGAGTTGATCAATTCACCTATAGCCCATATGTTTGGACTGTGGAGGAAACCCACACCAACACGGGGAGAACATGCAAACTCCACACAGAAACACCAACTGACCCAGCTGGGACTCGAACCAGTGACCTTCTTGCTGATAGGCGATTGTGCTACCCACTGCACCACCATGTCGCCATATATATATGTATATATATACATACACACACACACTTGTAACCATGGAAAAACGAACCGTGCTAACTGGACAAACAAGAGAGGTTCCGAAACAAACATCTGGGTGTGAAAGCACCCTAAAGCCTGTTTTACACCGCACGCGAGAGCAGCACGTGTTTTTTGCCGTCCATGTTAACAGATTAGAGCTTTCATACCGCACGCAGAAGCAGCGCGTCAGTGTGGAGCATGAGCTAGCAGTGCTAAACAATGTATGCGCGCAGCAAACAATCTGCCTGCATGCTGCTCTCGCGTGCGGTGTGAAAAAGGCGTAATGTATTTGCACGTAAATAGACATGGCAGCCAAATTAAACTTTAGTGACAAGGCTGCACAGACCCGGTCGGGCCAGTAACCATCCTGTGTACTGTCCCGAGTGTCTCGCACGCTGGCCCCGGGCCATTGGGCAGTCATTGTCGAGCCGCTGCACTGCCTGTTCACTCAACACACACCTGGCTCTTTAATTATAGCTAATCAAGTCAACGAATCGCTTTTGTACAGTAATATTAATGTGAATTTAAACAATAGTGCACGCATAAATGTTTAAATATATCTAACCATTATATCAGTGAGTTGTGTGTGTGTGTGTATAAACCATAGAAACCACCGTGGGTTTAATTATTACTGTGATGTCAGACTCTCGTCCACCTGTCGCTGTATCTCTGTTCAGAAAAGGGAAGTGACGCAATCATGAGAAACTGAACATCTGGACCCGTGCGTTCAGTTAAACGCTCAGAATACTGTTTACACACACACACACACACACACACACACACACACACACACACACTGAGCTTTGTTTAGTGTTGCTCCTGTCATCATCATCATTATTAATGCTCTACTTTAACTTGGACCTGTGAAACGATTGGGAAAATTTCTGCACGGGAAGTTTCCTCTCTGACCACATCAAACTCAGTGTGGGCTGAGTTTCCACCAGTTTAGGGACGTCCCCTGGCTCTTCACCCGTCCCCTCCTTCATTCAGGTTTTGTCTCCCCATCGGTGGTGAATAAACACACATTTCCCATTGAGTTTAAACCGTCTCTCAATGTACCGAAACACGCCTATCTGAGTCACACTTGTGAACGTCTCGCTGTAAAGTTAAACTCCCTCATGTGATTAATCAATATATTTATTATTTATTACATCGATTTACTTTTTTTACATCTGCAATTTACTGAATGAAGTCAATGCAGAAGTAAAGATTATTTTCTACCTATCCTCCCCTTTTGGACAGACCATTATGATGGAAATAAATACTGAAACACACACACACACACACACACACACACACACACACACACACACACACACACACACATTTGAGACATTCTTGTAAATGTTTGGCTGTAAAGATGTGAAGTATTAAACGACATATGCAAGTTAAACCCTCATACGATCAATATATCTATTACTTATTAAATCAATATCTTCATTATTTATTAAATCAATATATGTATTATTTATTAAATCAATATATCTATTTCTTATTAAATCAATATATTCATTATTTATTAAATCAATATATTCATTATTTATTAAATCAATATATTTATTTATTAAATCAATATATCTATTACTTATTAAATCAATATATTCATTATTTATTAAATCAATATATCTATTATTTATTAAATCAATATATTTATTTATTAAATCAATATATCTATTACTTATTAAATCAATATCTTCATTATTTATTAAATCAATATATGTATTATTTATTAAATCAATATATCTATTTCTTATTAAATCAATATATTCATTATTTATTAAATCAATATATCTATTTCTTATTAAATCAATATATCTATTACTTATTAAATCAATATATTCATTATTTATTAAATCAATATATTCATTATTTATTAAATCAATATATCTATTACTTATTAAATCAATATATCTATTACTTATTAAATCAATATATTCATTATTTATTAAATCAATATATCTATTACTTATTAAATCAATATATCTATTACTTATTAAATCAATATATTCATTAATTATTAAATCAATATATCTATTACTTATTAAATCAATATATCTATTACTTATTAAATCAATATATTCATTATTTATTAAATCAATATATCTATTTCTTATTAAATCAATATATTTATTATTTATTAAATCAATATATTCATTATTTATTAAATCAATATATCTATTACTTATTAAATCAATATATCTATTACTTATTAAATCAATATATTCATTATTTATTAAATCAATATATCTATTTCTTATTAAATCAATATATTTATTACTTATTAAATCAATATATTCATTATTTATTAAATCAATATATCTATTACTTATTAAATCAATATATCTATTACTTATTAAATCAATATATTCATTAATTATTAAATCAATATATTCATTATTTATTAAATCAATATATTCATTATTTATTAAATCAATATATTCATTATTTATTAAATCAATATATTCATTATTTATTAAATCAATATATTTATTAAATCAATATATTCATTATTTATTAAATCAATATATTCATTAATTATTAAATCAATATATTCATTATTTATTAAATCAATATATTCATTATTTATTAAATCAATATATTCATTATTTATTAAATCAATATATTCATTATTTATTAAATCAATATATTTATTATTAATTAAATCAATATATTCATTATTTATTAAATCAATATATCTATTACTTATTAAATCAATATATTTATTAAATCAATATATTCATTATTTATTAAATCAATATATTACTTATTAAATCAATATATTCATTATTTATTAAATCAATATATTTATTATTAATTAAATCAATATATTTATTATTTATTAAATCAATATATTCATTATTTATTAAATCAATATATCTATTACTTATTAAATCAATATATTTATTAAATCAATATATTCATTATTTATTAAATCAATATATCTATTACTTATTAAATCAATATATTCATTATTTATTAAATCAATATATTTATTATTAATTAAATCAATATATTTATTATTTATTAAATCAATATATTCATTATTTATTAAATCAATATATCTATTACTTATTAAATCAATATATTTATTAAATCTATATATTCATTATTTATTAAATCAATATATCTGTTACTTATTAAATCAATATATTCATTATTTATTAAATCAATATATTCATTATTTATTAAATCAATATATTTATTTATTAAATCAATATATCTATTATTTATTAAATCAATATATTCATTATTTATTAAATCAATATATCTATTACTTATTAAATCAATATATTCATTATTTATTAAATCAATATATTCATTATTTATTAAATCAATATATCTATTACTTATTAAATCAATATATTCATTATTTATTAAATCAATATATTTATTATTTATTAAATCAATATATTCATTATTTATTAAATCAATATATCTATTACCTATTAAATCAATATATTCATTATTTATTAAATCAATATATCTATTACTTATTAAATCAATATATTTATTAAATCAATATATTCATTATTTATTAAATCAATATATCTGTTACTTATTAAATCAATATATTCATTATTTATTAAATCAATATATTCATTATTTATTAAATCAATATATTTATTTATTAAATCAATATATCTATTATTTATTAAATCAATATATTCATTATTTATTAAATCAATATATCTATTACTTATTAAATCAATATCTTCATTATTTATTAAATCAATATATTCATTATTTATTAAATCAATATATCTATTATTTATTAAATCAATATATTCATTATTTATTAAATCAATATATTCATTATTTATTAAATCAATATGTTCATTATTTATTAAATCAATATATCTATTACCTATTAAATCAATATATTCATTATTTATTAAATCAATATGTTCATTATTTATTAAATCAATATATCTATTATTTATTAAATCAATATATTCATTATTTATTAAATCAATATATCTATTATTTATTAAATCAATATATTCATTATTTATTAAATCAATATATCTATTATTTATTAAATCAATATATTCATTATTTATTAAATCAATATATCTATTATTTATTAAATCAATATATTCATTATTTATTAAATCAATATATTCATTATTTATTAAATCAATATATTCATTATTTATTAAATCAATATGTTCATTATTTATTAAATCAATATATTCATTATTTATTAAATCAATATATTTATTATTTATTAAATCAATATGTTCATTATTTATTAAATCAATATATCTATTATTTATTAAATCAATATATTCATTATTTATTAAATCAATATATCTATTACTTATTAAATCAATATATTCATTATTTATTAAATCAATATATTCATTATTTATTAAATCAATATATTCATTATTTATTAAATCAATATGTTCATTATTTATTAAATCAATATATTTATTTATTAAATCAATATATCTATTACTTATTAAATCAATATATTCATTATTTATTAAATCAATATGTTCATTATTTATTAAATCAATATATCTATTATTTATTAAATCAATATATTCATTATTTATTAAATCAATATATTCATTATTTATTAAATCAATATGTTCATTATTTATTAAATCAATATATTTATTTATTAAATCAATATATCTATTATTTATTAAATCAATATATTCATTATTTATTAAATCAATATATCTATTACTTATTAAATCAATATATTCATTATTTATTAAATCAATATATCTATTATTTATTAAATCAATATATTCATTATTTATTAAATCAATATATTCATTATTTATTAAATCAATATATTCATTATTTATTAAATCAATATGTTCATTATTTATTAAATCAATATATTCATTATTTATTAAATCAATATATTCATTATTTATTAAATCAATATATTCATTATTTATTAAATCAATATATCTATTTCTTATTAAATCAATATATTCATTATTTATTAAATCAATATATTCATTATTTATTAAATCAATATATTCATTATTTATTAAATCAATATGTTCATTATTTATTAAATCAATATATTCATTATTTATTAAATCAATATATTCATTATTTATTAAATCAATATATTCATTATTTATTAAATCAATATATTCATTATTTATTAAATCAATATGTTCATTATTTATTAAATCAATATATTTATTTATTAAATCAATATATCTATTATTTATTAAATCAATATATTCATTATTTATTAAATCAATATATCTATTACTTATTAAATCAATATATTCATTATTTATTAAATCAATATATTCATTATTTATTAAATCAATATATTCATTATTTATTAAATCAATATATTCATTATTTATTAAATCAATATATTCATTATTTATTAAATCAATATATTCATTATTTATTAAATCAATATATTCATTATTTATTAAATCAATATATTCATTATTTATTAAATCAATATATTCATTATTTATTAAATCAATATATTCATTATTTATTAAATCAATATGTTCATTATTTATTAAATCAATATATTCATTATTTATTAAATCAATATATTCATTATTTATTAAATCAATATATCTATTTCTTATTAAATCAATATCTTCATTATTTATTAAATCAATATATTCATTATTTATTAAATCAATATATCTATTTCTTATTAAATCAATATCTTCATTATTTATTAAATCAATATCTTCATTATTTATTAAATCAATATATTCATTATTTATTAAATCAATATATTCATTATTTATTAAATCAATATATTCATTATTTATTAAATCAATATATTCATTATTTATTAAATCAATATATTCATTATTTATTAAATCAATATATTCATTATTTATTAAATCAATATATCTATTTCTTATTAAATCAATATCTTCATTATTTATTAAATCAATATCTTCATTATTTATTAAATCAATATATTCATTATTTATTAAATCAATATATTCATTATTTATTAAATCAATACATTCATTATTTATTAAATCAATATATTCATTATTTATTAAATCAATATATTCATTATTTATTAAATCAATATGTTCATTATTTATTAAATCAATATGTTCATTATTTATTAAATCAATATACTTATTACTTGTTAAATCATTTTATTTATCAAACACAATGCAAAATGGTCACACACACACTTAAACACAGAGTAATAAATTTGTGAGACAAAAAACTGCTCTCTTATAATTTGTCAAATTCAATTTATACTGAAACACACACACACACACACTTGAGTCACACTTGTGATTGTCTGGCTATAAAGATATAAAGTATTGATCCACATATGCAAGTTAAACTCTCTTATGATCCTTGATTTCCTTCATGATCAGCTACAAATGAACTCCACAGAAAAGCTCTGTTCATGCATTACTTTAGACTTAGAACTAATCAGATCAGGTCTATGAGGTGTTGCATAATTGGTTCATTGTACAAGTATGAAATAAATAACCCAGCATTATTAAAGTGTAATATAATGAGTTACAGTAATTAGTAGTGGAATAGTTGGTCCAAATGCTGAATGAATAACTATAATAATGCAACACTGAAAGAAAAGGCATTCATTATTTTAAGTGAAGGAGATTATATATATCTTTTGAATGCTGCTGTCAAGTTGCCTTTATTTATATAGCACAATGTAGATTACACTCTAAAAATGCTGTGTATGAGTGTTTCCTAGTACTGGGTTGCAGCTGGAAGGGCATCCCCTGTGTAAAACATATGTTGGAGTAGTTGGCGGTTCATTGCGCTGTGGTGAGCCCTGATAAATAAGGGACTAAGCTGAAGTAAATGATCGAAGGTTGTTATAATATATATCTTTCGAATGCTGCTGTCAAATTGTCTTTATTCATATAGCACTTTATACAATGTAGAATATACTCTAAGAATGCTGGGTTGCCGTAACCCAGCGTTTGGTCAATTATGGATGAAACCAACAACTGGGTCATTTTTTGTAATTAAATTTAAATGTCACTTTTTAATCCAAGGATGATCAGGCAGGGTGGCACGGTGTCTCACTGTCGCTTTACAGCAAGAAGGTCGCTGGTTCGAGCCTCGGCTGGGTCAGTTGGTGTTTCTGTGTGGAGTTTGCATGTTCTCCCTGTGTTGGTGTGGGTTTCCTCCGGGTGCTCCGGTTTCCCCCACAGTCCAAACACATGCGCTATAGGGGAATTGATCAACTAAATTAGCCGCAGTGTATGAGTGTGAATGGATGTTTCCCAGAGATGGATTGCAGCTGGACGGGCATCCGCTGCGTAAAACATGGTGGTTCATTCCGCTGTGGTGACCCCGGATTAATAAAGGGACTAAGCCGAAAAGAAAAAAGATTATCTAGCAGAACTCTTGAATACATCATGTTATTTATGAAGTAATAATCCTGAACTTTTGTTTGTATTTTAATTCTCTGTATGATGGAAATTACTTTCATTTTCTGGTGTATTTTGAAGAATGAACTCATCAATTTGGTCATGAGTCTCTCAGTGGTTTGGTGAAACGTTCACATTTTCAGCTCATTTGTCACCTGTGTGTGCTGTTGCGTGTAAATATATGTGTGTGTGTGTGTGTGTGTGTTTAAAAGGTGAATGACACGGCCGGTTTCTTAGCAACTAAAATTATTATTAGCAATGCAACCCATACGTCTTCACACGTGGATTATTCAAGTAGCTGGATTTGGTTATTGGTCGATTTGACTCGATCCAGGATCGTTTCGTTCTTCAAAACTGATCTGAGTGTTGTTGTCATAGCAACAGGTCTGGTAGCTCAAACCTGCTCGGGAGCAGCAGCTTATTTCATGTAAACAGGATTAGATCGGGTCAGCTCAAGCCAAGATAACACTGAAAGTATGTACCGAACGCTGATATTCTCTTACAGTAGTTATATACACTTGGGAAAATAGTAAATATATATATATATATATATATGTGTGTGTGTATAAGTGTTAAAAAATACATTTTAATAAAACGTATGCAATCTGCTCTCCGAAATAAAAGTACAAAGACTGCCACCTGGTGGTTCAAAGAGAAAATTTATTGATATGAACGTTTTAGATACAATCGCGTCCGTAGCTTATTATTCAATTCAATTCAATTCCCCTTTATTTGTACAGCGCTTTTACAATGTAGATTGTGTCAAAGCAGCTTCACATAGAGGATCACAGTAAATAGGAACAGTGTAGTTCAGTTTGTAGTGTTTAAGTTCAGTTCAGTTTAGCTCAGTTCAGTGTGGTTTAATAATCACTACTGAGAGTCCAAATACTGAAGAGCAAATCCAACGATGCGCAGCTCTACAGATCCCGAACCATACAAGCCAGTGGCGACAGCGGAGAGGGAAAAAAAACTTCACTAAAGGCGGAAGTGAAGAAAAAAAACCTTGAGAGATACCAGACTCAGTTGGGCACGACCATTTTAATTTCTCCGCTGGCCAAACGTCTTGTGCAGAGCTGCAGTCTCAGTGGCGGAGGCTGGAAGCTGGCCTCAGCGAAGACTCGTCTGTCTCTGGAGCGTCACAGGAATCAGTCTCATGTTCTCCACTCTTCCATGACCATCACAGTAGCTGCTCAGGATACGGCCTGGTCCAGGATTATGGAGACCTTGGGATCATCTCGTCGTTGGTCTTGGATCGAATCAGTGACTCTGCATAGTCTGAGGGCCTCTGAGGGCCTCGGGAAGAGTATCCCCAGGTGGAAATGGAGAAAGATAATAATTAGCGTAGCTGCATAAATGAGATGCAGAAACCTGTGTGAAAGCCCGCTAAGTGGTGCACTAAGTGTATGCTTTACTGAACAGATAGGTCTTTAATCTAGTTTTGAATTGGGAGAGTGTGTCTGAGCCTCGGACGTTATCAGGAAGGCTGTTCCAGAGTTTAGGAGCTATAAATGAGAAGGCTCGACCTCCTTTACTCGACTTTGCTATTCTAGGTACTACCAGAAGCCCTGAGTTTTGAGATCTTAAAGAGCGAGTTGGATTGTAGCGAGACAGAAGATTGGTTAGATAAACAGGAGCTAGATTATTTAAAGCTTTATATGTAAGAAGCAATATTTTAAATTCAATACGAAACTTAACAGGCAGCCAGTGTAAGGAGGATCAAATTGGGGTGATGTGATCAAATTTACTAGACCTGGTAAGAACTCTGGCAGCTGCATTTTGTACTAGCTGAAGTTTGTGAATAGAGGATGCTGGGCAGCCAGCAAACAGAGCATTACAGTAGTCCAGCCTAGAAGTCATAAAAGCATGGACAAGCTTTTCTGCATCTGAGATGGATAGCATACTTCGTAACTTAGCGATATTTCTCAGATGAAAGAAAGTATATATATATAGTTTATAAGTTTAAAAAAAAAAAAAAAAAATATATATATATATATATATATATATATATATATATATATATATATATATATATAAATGAAACGTATGCAATCTGCACTCCGAAATAAAAGTACAAAGACTGCCACCTGGTGGTTCAAAGAGAAAATTTATTGATATGAACGTTTTAGATACAAACTCGTACAATCGCTTTAGTACAATTTGTGTATGATGATAGACAGTTAATGTGACGGTGATTTGATGCTTCACAAAAACTGCAGACGCCTTTACCAACATCAAAATGCTTTTGTAAACATCCAGTTATTGTTTACAGCGATTCAGAAACTGGCTACTATAATACTATAGCTACTATAATAAGGAAAATCCTCTCTAACTGTAAAACTAAATAAATTGCTAAATACGTTTGACACATGAAAGAGTAAAGCCTGCAGCACACAACACGTGTGTAAAGTTATCGCGTGCCATATTTAACAAACCGTTTACTATGATTTATATGTAAGTTTGCTCACATGGATTATTGAATATTCATCAGATGATGTCATTACACTGCTGTGCCATCAGCCAATCGTTGCATTGCGGATCATGATTTCGAGGATCGATAGATCTGTCCTTCACAACACACGCAGCGATCTCAGATCAGCTCATCCAGACATTTTAATCTGATTCTCGAACTTGTTTGAAAACCGAATTATCCAGAGATTAGTTATCAAGATTAACAGATCCAGGATCTGCCAAATCATCTTAGATCATTTTAGCAAGGTACGAAGAACGGACCCCAGGTTGCACAGTAGTTTAAGTGACTTGAGCTGGGTTATTTGAGGTGACAGGAACAGTTGCGTGATAAAGTCATTTTGTGAATGATGAGTTTAGCTCAACGGGTAAAAAATCCCTGATTGACTCATGACTCAACTGACTTAATCCCCAACATCATCGCTGATCAGGAGGATCAAATATACTGAGGAGATGAAGTGTTGTGCCATGAGTCAATTAGAGGCGGAAGAACACAACTTGAAGATTTTAAGTTTGAAAAACTCGACAATGTTTTAAAATGTAGTATTTATTGAGAGTTAGATTGGTGTGTGGTTGCTAGGCAGTTGTTAGGGTATTCTGAATGGTTGCCGTGTGGTTGTCAGGATGCTGTGTCATGTCATATTCATCAGCTTAACCAGGGCCGGGTCGCGGGGGCAGAACTCCAGACTTCTCTCTCCCCAGACACTTCCTCCAGCTCCTCTGGGGGGGATCCCGAGGCGTTCCCAGGCCAGCCGAGAGACATAGTCCCTCCAGCGTGTCCTGGGTCTTCCCCGAGGTCTCCTCCCGGTGGGACATGCCTGGAACACCTCCCGCTATGTTTTGAAGTTTTTAGAGCCAATCTGTCTCACAGATGGTTGCTAAGGTGTGAGGAGTAAGGTGTGGTTGCTATACATGTGGTTGCAAAGGCATTGCTAGGGTATTTTGTATAGTTGCTGTGTGGTTGTTAGAATGTTGCCATGTGGTTTTGAAGGTTTGAAGGGCATTCAGTCTCATAGATCCCAACAACTACAGTAATTGATCTGTTGTGGTGATTCTACAGTTGCTTTGGTAACACAACAACCACAGTAACTAATCTGCTGTGGTGATTCTACAGTTGCTATGGTAACAACAACTATAGTAATTGATCTGTTGTGGTGATTCTACAGTTGCTATGGGAACACAACTATAGTGATTAATCTGTTGTGGTTCAGTTGCTATGGTAATAATAAAACAACTACAGTAATTAGTATGTTGTTGTGATTCTACAGTTGCTATGGTAACATATCAACCACAGTATTGATTTGTTGTGATGATTCTACAGTTGCTATGGTAACGCAACAACTACAGTGATTAATCTGTTGTGGTTCTACAGTTGCTATGGTAAGATAACTATAGTGATTATTCTTTTGTGGTGGTTCTACAGTTGCTATGGTAACACAACAACCACAGTAACTGATTTGTTGTGATGATTCTACAGTTGCTATGGTAACACAACGACTACAGTATTTGATCTGTTGTGGTGATTCTACAGTCGCTATGGTAATACAACAACTATAGTGACTAATCTTTTGTGATTCTACAGTTGCTATGGTAACACAACTATAGTGATTATTCTTTTGTGGTGGTTCTACAGTTGCTATGGTAACACAACAACTACAGTATTTGATCAGTTGTGGGAATTCTGTAGTTGCTATGGTAACACAACAACTGCAGTAATTGATCTGTTGTGGTGATTCTACAGTTGGTATGGTAACACAACAACTACAGTAATATAAACTGTAATTTTCTACATGTACAGAGTATATTATTCTACAATACACCATAGTTTACTGTAGTAAAAAGTAAAGCATGCTACAGTATTTACAGCAGTTTATCAGTTCACTATAGTACATACTAAAATATGCAGCAGCATTCATTAACAAAGATTAAAATAAATATGGTATAATACACTTTAAAGGCGGCGCTGTGGCGCAGTAGGTAGTGCTGTCGCTTCACAGCAAGAAGGTCGCTGATTTGAGCCCCGGCTGGGTCAGTTGGTGTTTCTGTGTGGAGTTTGCATGTTCTCCCCGTGTTGGTGTGGGTTTCCTCCGGGTGCTCCGGTTTCCCCCACAGTCCACACACATGCGCTATAGGGGAATTGGGTAAGCTAAATTGTCCATAGTGGATGAGTGTGAATGAGTGTGTATGGATGTTTCCCAGAGATGGGTTGCAGCTGGAAGGGCATCCGCTGTGTAAAAAAATATGCTGGATAAGTTGGCGGTTCATTCCGCTGTGGCGACCCCGGATTAATAAAAGGACTAAACCAAAAAGAAAATGAATGAGTGAATAATACACTTTAGTATGGTTCAGACACATGAGATTGTCTCCTATAAATTACTATAGTGTTTATTTAATGTGGGTTCATATGAAATGTTATTATGGGATGTTTGTGAATGACATCAACAGATCTCAGGTGCCATTAAAACTAGAAGCAACTTTCCCGCTATCACTTTTGATGGTGACCTATTGATCTGTGGATATGATTTTTAATTTACCCTAAACTCTCATTTCATTTTTCATAATTAGGCTGCTCATAATTCCCCTGGGGATTTTACAATGAGTCATGACACTCACTATATATACAGCTCCCCCATATGCTGCTCATTACCGCTAGTGCCTAACGACAGAGAGAGAGAGAGACAAGTGTATGAGCGACTGTTTGACATGAGTGGAATATTTCAGATGGAGGATTATAACAGCAGCAGTCAGACAGGTAACTATGCATGCTTCAGATAAACACACACACACACACACACACACACACACACAGTGCAGCGGCTGCTGCTGCGGCTTCACATTTCCTTCCTTCTCTTCAAACTCACTTCTTAGAAGTGTTCAGACTCCATCATAGTGTCTAAAACTGATGAAAGTTACGCACATTAGGAATCAGAAGAGCAATGAAATCAGAGGGATGCGAGTCAGTGTTTCCAGCATTTAAAGGTCAGATCAGCTGCTCTCTGAAGTGTGTGTGTGTGTGGGCATGATGGAAACTGCGCTCCTCTTTAAATATACCTACATTATAGTTCCAGTACTGACTCTGCATTCAGCATAATAAGCCAAACTATTGGAAAAGCTGATGCATATGGCGTCTACATGCATGCATATTAGTGTTTATGCATTCATACATGAGGATATTTTATATTTATATCTGTTTATAACTGTGATTTATGTCTGACTTGTTGTTTTTTTTGTCCTCAGCAGATTCTGCTCCTGAAGTGTGAATGGATATGGATGTGCATTGATCTCCTGGTTCAGGTTTAATGCTAATCGTGATAGGGGTTTAGTGCTGATGAACACCTATGCTGTTAGCATTGATCCTGCGCTAGTGAGCTAACCGTCTGAGCACCAAAACTAGCTGTGAGGTCATCAAATATTCAGGATAATCACTGATTAATTCAGGTGCTTACTATACTGTGAAAAGCTATTAGTTGAAAAGTGAGTAAACTCATTACCTTCAAATTAATAAGTAAATGACCCACACTGTGAAAAATCCTGCTTGCCTTAAATTTTTAAGCTGAATCAAATTAATTTTGAGTCCAATGAACTAATTTTATGTTAAACTGACTTAAAACAGCTTGTGTAACTAATAAAATTAAGTTAGAAGATGATTAACTTAGTTTAATTAATTACAATGGACTAAAAACATATGCTGTCATGACTAATTGATCATATATGTTTTACAGTGCTTGTGCATAGTTATAAAAATTCAGTTAAGAGAACTTAACAGTTCTAAGTTACTACAGAAATACTTAAACTTTTAGGCAAAATCAACTTGTATGTTTTAAGGTCATGGGTTTACTCAATTTTTGAAGTGATTACTTTTTACAGCTCATCTGTTTGCCTCATACAATTAAAAAAACGTATATAAAATGAGTTGAAACAACACAATTCTTGTTCTTTGGGGGGTAACTTAATTGTTCAATGCACTGAAATGTGTAAAAACAATTAGGTTAGCTTATAATTAGTTTATAATTGTTAGTTCCAGACAGACAGTTTGTGTTGGAAAAGGAATTACCTCATTACTTTTTACAAATTTAAGTTAATTGAACTTAAGATAATTAAGTCATTCCCCCAAAAACCTCAAGAATTGTGTTGTTTCAGGTCAATTTAAATACGCAATTTGAACAAGCAGTAAAAGTCATTATTTGAGTGTATTTGTGGTTTCTGTTTTAACTAAAAGGCGAATAAAAGGGATCCTGCAACCGTTTGTACAGCGCATTCACTTTCATTTTCATTCATTGATGCTTTCATTGTGGTTTTTATTCTTCTTTTTTTGCATGAATGGATAGATTTAGCTGGTTTAGTAGTGTATAATATTCAAAACATCTCACTTTTAAAAAAACATTCAGTCATTTCAGTTTATATCAATTAAAAAAAGGCTTAATGTGATATTTAAAAGTAAAAATATAGTTAAAACCTAATTAACTTACTTAAATTAAAGGTGCATAAAATGAATGAATAGATGTTTACTGGTTTTAGTGGTGTATAATATTTTAAAACTCAATCCCACTGTCAAAAAGCTAAGTCATTTTTGTTTACATCAATTGATTAAACCTAAAACATCAAGGTTAAATGTGCATGAAACATATAGTTGAACCATAATTAACTAACTTGAATTAACAGTACATTAATGCATGAATGAATATATTTAAAGCTGTTTTAGTGGTGTCTAATATTCAAAACACCTCACTGTAATAAAACTTTAATTTTTAAGTTGAATCAAAATTGTCAAGTAATTGAGTTTACATCAATTAGCATACTATTTACTTGTATGAATTAAAACATATAGTTGAAACCTAATTAACTTAATCAAATTGGACATAAAAGCAATTTAGCTGGTTTAGTGTCAAATATTTAAACATCTCACTGTAAAAAAAACGTACATTTTTAAGTTGAATCAAATTAACTTTACAAGTTATTTCAGTTTACATCAAATAAACCGACTTAAAACATCAAGGTTAAATTTGTATGAATTAAACATATAGTTAATCTATAGTAATAATGTAGTATATATACTTTAGGTTTAGTAGTGTATAATATTTAAAACATCTCACATTCAGTCATTTCAGTTAATATAAATTTTAAAAAGGCTTAATGTGATATTTAAATTAAAGATATAATTGAAACCTAATTAACTTACTCAAATTAAAAGTGCATAAAATGAATGAATAGATGTTTACTGGTTTTAGTGGTGTATAATATTTTAAAACTCAATCTCACTGTAAAAAAGCTTACATTATTAAGTCATTTTTATTTACGTCAATTAATCAGAAGTTTAAATGTGTATGAAACATATAGTTGAACCCTAATTAACCAAATTGAAT
Source organism: Danio aesculapii (assembly GCF_903798145.1). Classification (NCBI taxonomy): domain Eukaryota; kingdom Metazoa; phylum Chordata; class Actinopteri; order Cypriniformes; family Danionidae; genus Danio; species Danio aesculapii. The sequence continues at coordinate 62,727,006 of NC_079435.1, read as the reverse complement.
TGAAGGTACATTAAAGTATGAATTAATGTATTGTAAGCTGTTTTAATTGTGTCTAATAATCAAAATTCAATCCAATTTCACTGTAAAAAAAAACAAATTTGTGTTGAACCAATTAACTTTACAAGTCATTTCAGTTTGCATCAAATAAACCGACTTAAAACGTCAAGGTTAAATTTGTATGAATTAAACATATAGTTGAAGCTATAACTGTTTTAGTGGTGTCTAATATTCAAAACATCTCACTGTAATAAACTTAAATTTTTAAGTTGAATCAAACATGTCCAGTCATTTGAGTTTACATCAATTAGCATACTATTTACTTGTATGAATTAAAACATATAGTTGAAACCTAATTATAATGAATTAACATAAAAACATGGATAAATATATTCACCTGTTTTATAATATCTAAAACATCTCACTGTAAAAAATAAACCTACATTTTTAAGTTGAATCTAATTAACTTTACAGTTTATATCAATTAAACGAAGTTCAAATTTGCATGAAACATATAGCTGAAACCTAATTAACTTAATTAAATTGGATATAAAAGCACGAATGAATAGATTTAGCTGTTTTAGCGGTGTGTCATATTCAAAACATCTTACTGTAAACTACTTTTTAAAGTTGAATCTAATTAACTAAAACATTTAGTTAAACCCTACAATAAATTAGTTTTTGATATATTCATACTAGGAAATTTAAGAATGAATTACTTTGGTATGTAGGATAGGTTTTGACACATCCATCAGTGCTGATATACAGCTATATCTCACTGCTACTCGTGTGATATTGCGTTTATACAACAGTTCGACGGCACAATTGTGTATATAAATAAGAAAATCAAACATGGAGAGTCTAAAAACCCATCTGCAGCTGACGTCAGAACAGCAGAAGCCGTTACTAATTCACCAACGTCACTGTAGAGCTAGCGTTTGAGTGATTCTCTATAGCCTAATCTCTAAAGTAATGACCAAAGAGCTCACACTTTAAGATTATAAGGCTGATCGTGACCATCAAATGTCCTCCATCTACAGAGATATCTTCTTACAGTGTTACAGTCTACAGTATTTCTCTGTTGCAATCGGGTATCACAATAATTAACCCCAAAGAAATCAGTGCAATCACTAATGTTACCAGACTGCTGCTGTGTTAGCGATAAGGAGGAGGTGTCTGAGGTCTCAGCACTGTTGAGAACCAGAAAGTAACTGTATTAAAATAGGGACTGCCCTTATAAATAAACTGCATAGTTGTAATCTATACAAGAGAGAGAGAGAGAGAGATCGACTTAGAATATCACTCACCAGTTTAATAATGATTTGATCAGCTGTAGTTAGAAATCACGCTGTTTTAATCTTCTAAGCAAGCGCTTATTATGCGGTCCTGGCGCCATCTTGTGGATAGACAACGTCAACCGTCTTTGGCTAATGGCTGCCAATGCGCTCTCTCAGAAATATAAATATTTTGAAATAGGCAATATCTTTATAAATAAACTGCATAGTTGCAGTCTAAACAACTAAACAACAACATTCTATAGTATTTTATAGTATATACATATTTGTTAAACTGTAGAGCGTCCCCCTGTCACTGTATATGGGCGAAGTAAAACAGAAGAGTGAGGAGGCTGTACAAATAATGCTGATATTGCAGAATATCACACGGCTACCAGCCTATATATATATATATATATATATATATATATATATATATATATATATATATATATTCTATTATTTTTGATATTGTAGGATAGGTTTTGATATTGTTTGATAAATGTTTTTGATTTTTAGCATAATTTTCTACTCATGCAATGGATTTTTGGCGATTAAATAAAGCCATGCAAATTAAAAATGACGTTCTCCATAGTTAAGCATATTTTTCTTTTACATTTTTATTTCAGATTTTCCTCCTCCTGGTCATCATATCTGCACCCTAATAATTAAATATGCATTTAAATAATAATAATAATATAATCTCTACAATCAGACATTTTCTCCTTTTTTTCATTTTTGAATCAAGAACAACTGTGGGCGGGATTTATTTTTGATTGGTTGATTGGCTTATAGTTGATTGGTTGGTTGTGGTTTGCTATTGGTTGATCTCATGTGAATGACACCGTCCTCGTTTCAGCAAACACCAATCAGAGAAAAGAATGGGGAGGGAAGGGTTTTTGATATTGGTTGATCGCTTGTGAGTGACAGTTTGACACCGCCCCTATTTCAGTGAACACCAATCAGAGAACAATCAAAGAGCTTAGAATGACCAACAGGCAACACTCAATAGAACATTCCATTGCAACAGCAGCGCCCAGCACAGCCCCGCGATCCCGCCATTTTGGAGTGAAAGCGATCGGCCATCCACTCGATGGCAAGCAGCTGCTTTGTTTTTTATTTATTTAAAAAGTGCATTAAAGCTGAGATACAACCTGAAAGACGACAATACAACACTTACTATCACAGTCATCAGCACTTTTAATAGTTTATTTTACAGACTTATATATGCTGTTGCTCTATTGAAATTTTTATTCCAAAATGGCCGCCGTGCCATCTAGTGGCTGTTTCCCAACTCGCACTAGAGTGTCACCTCGATTCTATGCTCTTTGACAGTGTTAATACAAATATTTAAATATTAATACATTTAAGTACTTAGTAATATTAATTAACTGCATGTTCCTACTATATGGTTTGTGTTAGGATGAAATTTAAGTTTAGTACTAGTTACTTGTACTTTTGCATATATATATATATATATATATATATATATATATATATATATATATATATATATATATATATATATATATATATATATATATATATTATTATTACTATTATTATTATTATATATTATTACATATTTGTGTAATTGTTACACAAATATGTAATAATGTATAATAATTGAAACTTACTTGTAGTTAAAATTTCACCCGATACAGTATGTTTTGGGAAATCGGCGACACAGAGCGGAACTGTAAACGAGCTTCTGCTGATCGCACGGAATGTTTTTATCGCTGCACTCGGAAGCAGCACAAGCATGTCGCCGATCTCTGACAGTTAGAGACTTGATTTTCCTACGTTTATTTGTGTAGTTTGTGTTTATTTTGTTAATATTGTGCAGGAAAAGTGTGTTAAAGATCATGGCTGCCGCTCGGACTGTCGGTCAGATGCTTCAGCGCCGTAAGTGGATCATAATAACACACATAATGCTGATCAAACTGACCTTCAGAGAGTTATGATGACTCTAAGAACACATCTACAGCACACACACATTTTCACTCTTCATTAAAAGCATGCACTAGAATATAATGCAACAAGAGCTCATCACTATGATATAATTACTCAATTCTGAATCGTATTTGAAAAGAGAGGCCATGAATATTAATTATGTCCCACTTTGTTCTGTATAGTGATCGATAGTGTGTAAGAGATGTGTCCCTTTTTCATGTAACACAAATAATTACTGATTTAATAATCATTTAATAAAGGCAGTGTTCATTAAACAGTATTTATTACTGAACCAGTCTGGCCATTCTCCTCTGACCTCTGGCATCAACAAGGCATTTGCGCGTACAGAACTGCCGCTCACTGGATATTTCCTCTTTGTCGGACCATTCTCTGTAAACCCTAGAGATGGTTGTGCGTGAAAATCCCAGTAGATCAGCAGTTTCTGAAATACTCAGAGCAGCCCGTCTGGCAGCAACAACCATGCCACGTTCAGCGTCTCTTAAATCCCCTTTCTTCCCCATTCTGATGCTCGCTTTGACCTGCAGCAGATCGTCTTGACCATGTCTACATGTCTACATGCAGTGAGCTGCTGCCATGTGATTGGCTGATTAGACATTTGCAATACCAAGCAGTTGTACCTAATAAAGTGGCCAAATAAAGGAAAACCGGTCATTGTGCTGCTCATACAATTGATGTGTGTGTGTGTGTGTGTGTGTGTGTGTGTGTGTGTGTGTGTGTGTGTGTGTGTGTGTGTGTGTAGGTATGGTGTCCAGCGCTGCAGCAGCTCCTCGTCTGTCGTCTGCAGCAGTTCTGGCTCAGCGCAGTGCTCAGTTCTCCAGAGAGCAGCTCCGTCAGCGAGCGCTGCAGCCGCGGGTGGAGAAGGTGGAGGTGCAGCTGCAGGGGCCGGGCCTGCAGGGGACGCTGCTGGTGATGAACAGAGGCCTGTCTACACCATACAGCTGCGCACGCCGTGAGTATATACATATATATAACAGTAAATAGTATATATATAACACCCATCCTCACACTCTCCTGTAGACTCTTCACCGTTGGGTTATTTTTATCCACTCTGGGCTGATTTTGAGTCTTAATTTGACCAACATTTTCTCTGTGTTTCAGCAAATGTGATGATTTTTGCTGACAAATCTTATTTTGACGCATATTTTGGGAATAAAAACCCAACATTACACTCTGTTTAGATTGACTCCCCATTGGTGCTGTTTTTGCTCCATTGACATCTATTATAATCACATTGATTGATTGTAAAGTCATGACAGCAGATAAGCATGAATTCTTGATTGCTGCTGGTTTTCCCTGCTTGAATTAAGAGGGACAATCTGACATTTTACTGTTGATCTTCGGAATGAATTTGAATGGGCGTGGCCTATCATAGACTTTAACTGCTGTGATTGGCTGACAGTTTTGCATATTAACAGAGGTAAACAGGCAGTGCAGTAGAAGTGGGTGTGGATCATCTGTGAACCCACACCAACACGGGGAGAACATGCAAACTCCAAACACGAACACCAACTGGTCCAGCTGGGACTCGAACCAACGACCTTCTTGCTTTGAGGCGATCATGCTATACACTGCGCCACCGCGCCACCTCTCTCTCTCTCTCTATATATATATATATATATATATATATATATATATATATATATATATATATATATATTTATATTAGTGCTGCACGATATTGGAAAAATCTGACATTGCAATATTTTCATTCACTGCGATGTAGATGCAATTGTAACGAATTCATAATAATAGATTGATTTGCTTGATTCTGTAGGGGAATATCATTTAATAAATGGCAAGCAGAGTCAAATACAACAAAGAAAAGATGCAAATAAACTATGATTTATGATTTTCTGGGGAGTCAAACAGTTTTCATAAGCACAAATTAAATGATCACCATATGATAATAATAACAACACTATCACTTTAATTGAGTAAATACTTATGTAATGTAAAATGCATCTTTTGAGCTACGAATGTGTAATTTATTGTGCCTGAATGGCTGAAATTTGCTTAAGATTCTTACAATCAGGTCTTAAAAACACATGCAAATAATAACATTTCACTCTGAGGTTAAAATATGAAATGACTCCGCTGTTGTTAACTGTAAGGTCTGGTCAACTACATTACAGATCCCTGTGATGAGACTATTGTGGACTTGCACATTGCAATATCAATGCTGAAATGATATATTGTGCAGCCCAAATATATTGATAGCTAGTGTAAAATAATAAATCAATAAATAGTTAAACTAGCATAAGTTATCAATATTACAACTATTATAACAAATGGTGAAATAGGTATTTTTATATTTTGATGAAATTATTAAAGCTTGTTTATCATGTTAGGATTATAGTGTTTGTATAGTGATGTTTTTATGTTCTTGTTGGGTCTGTTGCAACGTAATTTCGTTCTGCATTACAATTTTATTGTGATGTTATGAATGACAAAATAAAGGAAATCAAAACTGAACTGATTTGATATATAAATTCACTTTAATGTGTGATATGACTAAAAACTAATCATAAACAAATATTTCTCAGTTCAAATGAGTAGCGGCTTGGATGCGGAAACAGTGCTCCATACGTCACCACTTAACAAGTGAATAACCACCTGTGAGGACCGTGTGGAGGTTCGAGAGTCTCTGGCGCTGTTATTTTACGGTTGTGGACTGGAAAGTTTGGGAAATCTTGCTTTAAAGAGCCCATATTATGGGTTTTTGAAAATGCCCTTCCATGTAGTGTGTAACACAGCTCTAAGTGAAGTGAAATATCCAGCTAAGGCTTAAATCTGTAAGTGTACAGTGTTTAAAATTATTGATTCATCTATAAAAGAGTCGACTCATAGTGCTTCAAACGAGTCGTCTTGATAACGAGTCATTAGGTGTTTCGCGATGACGCAGCCACGAAACACAAGCCTCGCCAGTAGTTACACGCGCAAACCCGGGAGATTTGAAACCTGCGGCCCCGCCCACTAACACAGAAAAAACACTAGACACACACACACAGACGCCGCCGGTCGAATGAAGTCACGCTGTGCTCAGATGGATAATATTGACAGTCTCTACCCAAAGATGAAACTGTGAAGAGTCAGTGGTTGAGGTTTATTCACTAGTGTAAGTAAGTGCGATTAAAATTGTTGCCTCGTTTACTCTAGCTTACAAATTATGTATTTATTGTGTTTTGTTACTTGTTAACCTGGTACAGTACACGCGGTTACTCTTTATATTCTCTTATCGCATGTAAGCCACGTTGAAAAGGTGACGCGTGCCGCTTTGTTTACGGATTTAACGTTAAATGCTTTTGTGAGCTCGCGTTCCACTGCCGTTTGTCGTTGCTATGGCCATCGTAAGCTAGGAGACGGGAGACTCGTGTCGATCTCCCTAGTTCTGAGGAGGAGCGTGATGTGTGTATGCGTGTGTTTGTGTGTGTGTGTGAGAAAAAGAGCAGGTCGAGTGTGTGACGGCTAGGAGACAGGAGACGCGTGTCGCTCTCCCTAGTTCTTCTGAGGAGCGTAGTGTGTGTGTGTGCGTGCGCGTGCGTGTGTGTGTGTGAGAGAGAGAGAAAAAGAGCAGGTAGAGTGTGTGACGGCTAGGAGACTCGCGTCGATCTCCCCAGTTCTTCTGAGGAGGGTTGTGTGTGTGAAAAAAGCCTTACACTATGAAGCGCGTGTGCACTGTGACTACTTTTATATAGTTGATTACCAGCTGGGCATTTCACTCTGTCTCGTGCTGAAGCCTGTCACTGTCGACCAATCGCAGCAGGCTGTCATCGGTCCAATCAGTGCAGATTAGCTTCGCGCTGAGGAGGGGTTTGGGAACAAATGAATTGCTGAACGATTCATATGGGAGTCGCTGGGATAATTAGGTAATAATAAATGCAGATTATAAGACATGAAAGTGTTTTTTGACCTTGCATGCATATTAGACTGTTGTTGGAGACCCTTACAACCTAAATATGACCCTATTTCATGTATAATATGGGCTCTTTAAATGAACTGTGATCCGTGCTGCAGTGTTAACCTGTGTTGTGTTGTGTATGTCAGACCTGTCGGAGTGGCATGTGAACAGCAGTGCGCTGGCGCTGGTGGACGGACAGCCGTGGCACATGCACAAACCCCTGACCCGCTCCTGTGAGCTCACACTGCTGACCTTCAGAGATCCAGACCCACAGATTCTCAACCAGGTAAACTCCATCACTACTAAACAGATTATTACAATCAGAAATACTGCTAAATAAGAGTTTAGAGTGCACCTATTATGCAAAAATCACATTTATAAATGGTTGTGTGTCAGCAGTGTGTGAGTATCTCCAGCCTCTGATGCTCAACAGGAATGAATTGTGTTTATTATACTCAGACTTGATGAATGAAACACTTTGATTGACATTCTCCCTTTGTACGTGTCATCAGAGGGGGAAAGCCCCGCCCACTAGTGGTCATCATCTCTCCCTCATTAGCATAAAGAGCAGCCCTGAGTGAGAAGCAGCCGTCTGTCCATTAACCATTAGAGTGTTTGAGCTGCTGAAGATAACGTCAGCATAGACTAAGAGGATTCTAGATGTGGAGTTCTAGATGAAGCACAGATGAACAGTGTGATAATCTTGTAAAGCACAATAATTATTGTGAAAAGCACTATACAAAGAAGTTAATAGGTATTACTTTACAGTAAGGCTGATGCATTGTAAAGTTGGTGTGTTGATCATTAGTGTGTGTGTGTGTGTGTCTGTGTGTGTTTTAGGCGTACTGGCGCTCCTGTGCGGCTCTTCTGGGTCTCGTCCTGGAATCAGCCTTTAAGGACCAGTTCAGTGTTGAGCTGCTCAAGATTCCTGAAGTGCCAGGTCAGACTGATCCTCTCTCTGTGTGTGTTTATTTTCAGCAAAAGACATTTTAAAAAAACTTGTATTTTTATTTCATGCTAAAATCAAATAGAAATTGCACTTTTTAAATAAAAATTTTTATCCTTTTTATTTAAAAACGTCTTAAATTTGGGGATTTTTTTCTTCAATCTTACGGGTTTCAATTTCGTAGTTTAATTAATTAATTACTTAATTAATTTCCAATGTTGTGCTGTCCATTTGAATTTTTCTGGGTTTCATTTGAATAAACAAATAATAAAAACACACGCTCGGTTGTGTTTGCAGTGACGGCTGGTGCTTTCTGCTGTGATCTGCTTCTGGATCCGCTTCTGGACTCCTGGAAGCCCACGGAGGTCAGAAACACGTCCTCATCACTGATTTATTCTCATCTTACTGTGCATCTCATTTGCTTTCGTTTACGTTTTACGTTTTTCTGTTGAATCTAAAAGTATTGGGGAAACAAAAATACAAAATAATTGAATAATTTATTAATTTTCCTTTGGCTCAGTCCCTTATTTATCAGGGGTCGCCACAGCGGAATGAACCGCCAACTATTCCAGCATATATTTTACACAGCAGAAGCTCTTCCAGCTGTAAAAGAAATTGTGTTACCACTTCTATACGAACCTTCAGAGAACACTTAAGTCATATTTCCATTATGTGTTCACAATGATAAAACATGAAGATACTTTAACTGTGTTCACAGAGCTTAACAAACATACTTCGAGCGTTCAGGTAAACATTTTCAGAATTTCATGCAAACATTAGCAAGAAATAATCTAAGAAAGCACTTATGAACGAGAATTTAGAAGCTATACCTTGAACTAACCTTAAATGCTCATGAATATTAATGTGCAATTAATAATAAAGGGACAGCTCACCCAAAGTAAAAATTCTGTCATCATTTACTCAACCTTTATGGGTTAAACACAACAGAAGATATTTAGAACCATGTTGAAAACCTGTAACCATTGACTTCCATGCAATTTGTTTTTCCTCAGGGTGTCCACAGGGTCTTAAAAAGAATTAAAAGTTAATAAATCAATGTAGATAAATTTAAGGCTCTTAAAAAATATTAAAAAGTCTTAAATGCTGTTTTTAAAGGTATTAAATTTGATATCATATTCGATTATGCAGTGTATAGTTGTATGCTAAAGTTTGCCTCAATTAAATCTGCGAATATCAGGATGCTGCGTAGTTTATGAAATCAGTGAAATCCTGCTAGACTTGACATCATGCTGCTTTGTTTACTGCAGTAATCAAGGCAACACCATTATTTCTGCAGCTCTACAGGCGCCAACCTGCTAAATTAGCTTGATTTAAAAGATCATTCAGTGTATAAATAATGTTATCATTTTGGATTAGTTTCAGTAATTATACTGTTAAAATCTCACCCCTGTTTCCCATTTAAAAGTGGCGATGAGGTCTTAAAATGTATGGAAAGAGTCTTAAAAAAGGTCTTAACAGGTATTGAATTTCATTCTCTGATTCCTGTATATACTCTGTTCCTTCTATGGATGTCAATGGTTACCGCTTTCTTCAAAATATCTGTGTTTAAAAGAAAGAAAGAAACTCATAAAGGTTTATAAACACTTGAGGGAGAGTAAATAGTGAGTACATTTCATTTTTGGGTGAACTGGCCCTTTAATAACTCCAAAATGAACTCGCATCTATGGAGAATACAGAGGTTTTTTCAACATCATTCATTCATTTTCCTTCAGCTTAGTCCCTTATTTATCAGGGGTCGCCACAGTGGGTTGAACCAGCAACTTTTCAGCATATGTTTTACACAGCGGATACCCTTCCAGCTGCAACCCAGTACTGGGAAACACCTATACACACCAACATTCACACACACGCAAATACACTACAACCAATGTAGTTCATCAATTCCCCTATAGCGCATGTGTTTGGACTGTGGGGGAAACCAGAGCACCCGGAGGAAACCCACACCAACACGGGGAGAACACGCAAACTCCACACAGAAACACCAGCTGGCTTAAAAACACATGCAAATGAAAATATTCCACTTTATTAGAGTCAAACTTTGCTGTGTGTGTGTGTGTCGCCCTGCAGGAGAATCTGCGCAGTCTGACGCGTGACGCTCTGCAGATGATCAGCAGAGATCTGCCCTGGGAGCCGCTGGAGGTTTCAGCTTCTCTGGCATTGGAGATCTTCTCTCAGAGCAGGTCCAGCTAACACACGTTTATTCACATTCATTTAGACGCATTTATCCAAATGTGCAAATAATATGAGGTGTGTGTGTGTGTGTGTGTGTGTGTGTTAGGGATATAAACACTTCAGGTCATGAATGCCATAAGTCGGTTTAACTATAAAAACAATTGTGTGTGTGTGTGTGTGTGTTCAGGTGTAAACAGGAGGAAGTTGAAGAAGCAGCAGCTCAGAGTCAGAACGGGACGGTGACACTGTACAGGTGAACATAACACACACAAACACATTCGACACACATGCATGCACACACATACACAAGCATATGCACACACAGATGCATGCATAGACCACAACACATGCACACACAACATATACAAACACACAACATGTACAATCACAGCACACTCACGTGCACACAAATGAGTGTGTTTGGGTGTTTCCCAGTACTGGGTTGCAGCTGGAAGCCCATCCACTGCGTGAAACATATGCTGGATAAGTTAGCGGTTCATTCCGCTGTGGCGATTCCAGATTAATAAAGGGACTGCGCCCAATGAAAAACACACACACATTGCCCACAAAACACACACACACACTACACAACTTATACACACAATGTGCATAAAAACACAACCACACACAACATTTAGTGCACACAGGAGAACTTCTGTTTAGAGCATCAGTGTGTTATGTTTATTGCATGTGTGTGTGTGTGTTCAGGTGTGGGGATCATGTGACGCTAAGCTCCACCCCTCTGGTGTCCCGCACGGGTCTTTGCTCTCAGTTTGAGGTCACGTCGATACACACACTCTCAGAAAACACACGTGGAGTCCAGCGCCGAGCTCAGGGGCTCTCACTGCCCATCAACCTTACTGTGAGTACAACACACACACACACACACACACACAGCAGATGCTCTGTGACAGTGGTGATGAGCAGATCTCCTCATTCTTGATTTAAAGTCCAGTTTTATTCCAGCTTTAGTGTGTGTTTGCTTCATTCTCAGTGTGTTTGCATCACATTTTCAGGCTCATCATACAGTCTGGAGGAAGCTGCGGAAAAGAGCAGAAAGACTGGTAAGTTTGTGTGTGTGTGTGTGTGTGTGAGTAAAATTGTGTTGTAAAATTGTAATATTGCATAAAGCATTTATAAAGAAAACACAATATCAGCCATGTTTAATTACACGACACACAGACGATTAAAAGGAAAACCAATAAACTATAAACAGAAATCAAGTGTTCATCATATATTATTGTGCTTAATTCTCTCCCGCATCTCATTAGTCTTAAAGTGAATCATTAATCATGTTTAAACCACTGTTTTTGTTCATCTTTAATCACAATCTGCCCATCCGCTCTGATACGGCTGTCCTTCTCTGATTGGGTTAACTATGCCTGGCCACACCCCTCCAGCTGTTAAGTCGCTGACACACTGGACTCTCCCAATAGACTTCCATTTATATGCATGTGAATGCTGCAGATCAGAAACGTGAGCTTGTGCGTTAAGTTTCTCAGTTTGCTGCGTTGCAAAGTTCAAGCTTGGTGAATTCGGACCTGCAACATGGCATCACATGACTGCATGAGACCAATCGAAGATCAAAACATGACCTCTCTGAACAGAAGTTTAAAATAGGGACCAATCGCTCGCTTCTTTAATGTCTAGTCATCTTGTTTAATCCCGCCCCTTTTTGCAGCACTGTGCGACAGAATTTCGCATGCTCAAACTCGAGTGTAAATCATAGACTGTAAAAGATATGGACATAATATCCATGACGTCTAAAGACCACAAATTAAGCTACAAGTAGGCGTGGCCAACCTTTGCCAATTTCTTTGGGCGTCACCGTATCAACCAGGGGTGACCAAATAAAGGCAAATAGTTGAAGCATGATCCAGAGCTATACAGACGCCTGCTGGCTTTTCTATGGGAGAACGCTTTAACCTTCATTACCTGCGACTCGATGGTGTTCTGATGGGCTCGGACGGTATCCAAATTTTGATACCTCCTCCCTATTTTACCTCGGTATCCGGTATTACCGTGCATAATAAAAAAAATGATGATGTAAGGCTCAGAGAGCGTCACCAAACTGTTGGGTTGTGCCTAAACCATTCTGAAACTGAATACCGTATATGCCACCTTAGGTCTTATTCGTATTAGAGAACTGCGTGAGACGCTCTCTCTCATACACACACACACACAGAGACAGCACCAAGGGACGCACAGCATCACGCTCTCTCATTTACACACACACACGCGCACACACACATAAACAGCACACAATTAGTTATCGAGTTATCGACCGCTCCCGCGCTTTATTCGGAAATTTATTCCCACACCGCAAGACATCTGGTCGGGTCCCGTGGCTCCCGTGGTACAGTAGCGGGAATGCAGACCGCTAGTTCATATTTACCACGTCTCCCTTCTCGTTCGGTCGAAACCCGAAATACTGCCAAACTGCAGGTCACTTGGTGCGCGACTGGCCATCTTACCTCACCTCTCTCCCTCTCTCCCTCTCTCCCTCTCTCTCTCTCTCTCTCTCTCTCTCTCTCTCTCTCTCTCTCTCTCTCTCTCTCTCTCTCTCTCTCTCTCTCCTCCACACTGTCCCGTGATGTCAATCACGCATACGCATTTTTAGCCATTAAATAATAATTATTTACTCCTTGTCTCCTATTTAAGTGCACTGTTTTTTATGACGGTGTAACGGTATTGAAACTGACACCGTTGCTAATTTTAGATCCCGCGGTATACCATATTACCATATTACTGCCCAAGCCTATGTTCTGACCACATGTGCTTGGCCGTACACTATATCAATAAAGTGTTTAGTCTTTTAAAAACACTGCTGTAACACACTAAGCATTGTTCTTATGATGTTTTTCTACAGGAGGAACATAATAATAATATATAACAAATAATAACTTCCAAACACTTCAGATATAGTGTGTGTTAGTAAATGCAAGACTATTGAACTCCAGCATAACACTGTATGACAACGCTTCAGATGACTGTTCTAGAGCCTACAGCTAATCAATCTGTCAGATTCTGGAGGGCATTACAGCTCTGAAGCACATTATAAAGGATCTTAAATAAAGCAAATACATTTATAGAGATGGTATATAAGTATATAATTTCACTCAGCTGGGAAATGGAGGCCATGTGAATGGTTTGTGAGCACAATAAAGTGCACACAGCATGCCATATCATCTGATAACTGTAGGAAATAAGTCCAAAAGGCAAATGACAGTGTAAAGAAACATTAAACAAAACAAAAATACGATGAATATGCCGAGTTCAGCAGCTAATCAGCCGGAATCAGCTGAGGTGAAGAGACGGCGACCAGCGAGACCTAGCTGTCACTCAAGTGGCCACGCCCTTAATTATGCAGACTTAATAGAACTTAATATAAAGCAAATGGATGAGTTATAATAAAATTCACCCCCTCACAGTCGTCATGAAGGGTAATTTTAGCTATATGAACTAAAATTTATTTGTAGCAGGCTGTAAACACTCTTTTTTTTCTGTGTAAAGTCGGCCATTTTAACAGTGGGCTCAATAGAAATCTGCTCCATATGGAGCCAGGACTAGCGGAGTTTCCATGAATTTCCGTTATTTCCATATTAGCTTCACGAGGGAGAGCGAGAGGGTGACGCTTGGTCTGACCGCAACATTAGTTGACAGCAAGTGAGAGGCGGAGCTCAAAAAATAAACCCCGCCCCCTACTCAATATTAAATTTCAGTTGTAAATACATCATCACGCTGAAATAAAAGCATGGATCAACGTCAGGTTGATGCTTTAACATGAGAGAATCGAAACAAATGAAAACTGAACTTTAATAATGAAGTATTTATAAAACTACACATAAAAATATGAATACTGTCAAATAAATCTGCATGGACGTTTTTCTGCTCCTCTTACAGGTGGAGCTTCCCTCATCTTCAACATTGGCTCCTCCTCCCAACACAAAGGCTCCACCCACTGTCTCTGTGACTCCACCCCCTCTGCCATAACCCCGCCCCAGCACTCTGTTTGTATGATATTGTTGAATAAACGTGTTTGCCTCATGTCTAATTCTGTGTGTGTGTGTGTGTTTGTGTGTGTGAGGTTACAGCAGCTGTGTTTAATTAACCTGATGAGCTAATGAGATCCTGTACTGCAGACTGGAGGAGGAGCTGCACAAAACACAGGCTGCACTGACTCTCCAGCAGTGTGTGTGTGTGTGTGTGTGTGTGTGTGTGTGTGTGTGTGTGTGTGTGTGCGCGTGTGCGTGCGCGCCCACGTGTGTGTGTATCACTTTCTTACATTTTTTTTGGAGAGGAGTTTGATCACATTTATCCATCACTATGTGTGTGTGAGATTGTGTGAGTATTTATGTCTGTGTGTGTGAGAGTGAGTTTATAAGTGTGTGTGTTTATGCCTGAGTATTTGTGTGTGTGTGAGTTTGTGTGTAAGTGTGTGTCTAAGTATTTGTGTGTGTGTGTAAAAGACAGAGTGTAAGTGAGTTTCTGTAAAAGTGTGAATGCAAGTGTTTGTCTGATAGAGAGAGTTTGTGTCCGCAAGAGAAATAGAGAGATAGCAAGAAAGACTGTGTGTGATTGTGCTTGTGTGACTGTTTATGCCAGTGTGTGTGAGAGAGAGTTTGTGTGTGAGAGAGAAAGTGTGTGTGTTTGAGAGGAGGAGTTAGTGAGAGTGTGTGTGTATGTGGGAGTGTGTGCGTGTACACGTTTAGCCTTGACTGGTCAGATCTGGTGTGTGGGTGTGGGAAAGTTTGGTGTGTGTGTGTGTGTGTGTGTGTGTGTGTGTAAAATAAGCAGTCAGCACTTTGTCAGGCTGAAGACAAAGGCAGTGTTGTAAAAGTGAGTGTGACTGTCAGAGGAGTGTTGCAGCTGCTGTGTCTGTCGCATGCAGACAGGTGCTGTGTGTGTGTGTGTGTGTGTGTGTGTGTGTGTGTTTAAATGCCAGAGGAGCTGCTGATTATTTTAACCCAGCACAGTTTAGGGCAAGACGCTCCAGGCTACTTCATTGTGTGTGTGTGTGTGTGTGTGTGTATTGGATTTTGACATTTTAATTCAGCAAATATTACACTTTTATTCTGATCACACACACACACACACACACACACACACACACACACACAGCAGACTCTACAGTTTAATATTCATCTGTAATATGATTATATGTTCTAAATGACACTCTTCTGCCGGTGTGTTTCTACATCATTCAGCTGATTTATTTGGATTCCCAGAACTCGTGTTTCTCCATCTGATTGTCCTCTGATTTATAGAGGAATAATCAGCAGAATTAATCACCTGTTCATTTTCTTTTCGGCTTAGTCCTTTATTCATCTGATGACGCCACAGTGGAATGAACCGCCAACTATTCCAGCATATGTTTTACACCGCGAATGCCTTTTCAGTTCCAACACACTCATTCACACACACACACACACACACACACACACTCACACTACGGCCTATGTAGTTCATCAATTCCCCTATAGCGCATGTGTTCTCCACACAGAAACACCAACTGACCCAGCCGGGACTTGAACCAGCGACTTTCTTGCTGTGAGACCACAGTGCTGACCACTGAGCCACCGATACCAATTATTTTCTTTCTAATTCGATACCAAAGGGCCATATCATACACCTGGCGCAAGGCGTTACGCAATTGTTTGCTAGTTTCAGCTCGGTGCAAGACTGGTTTTGACGTTTTGCAGCACGCTGTTTAAATACAAATGCATTTGCGCTCATTTGTGTGCCCATAGACGTTCTGGTCTTAAAAAAGTTGGCATGTAGAGGCGCGTTGCTATATTGAGGAACTTAAATAAACTGTTCAATAGATCAGATCAAATCAGGTCTATTGTCCAGCACAGAGCGCGTTAGTTGTGCACCTCGCTTACACATTGCTTAATACACACAGGATGTAGAACAATGAGCAAATATCTTTACAAGTGAAAAAGAATTAAAGGATTAAAATATTACAAAAATTATTATTTTCTAGCTTACATAAATATAAAAAAACACCGCCTCCATGCCTTCTTCATCTCGGGGGGCTTTTTCAGTTTATTCATGACATTTGCTTTTGTATAATGTTATTATTATCAGCAGTATTATTGATTATCTGCATATTTATATTTGTTTTATTAAAAACAAGCTCAGATTTGTCCACCTGTCAGCTTTTAGACCATATGGGGCACAGCATGTGTGTTTGGATATTACTCAGTTTTTTTGAACACACGTCATTATTATTCTTCATTTATTCGTTTGCTGGAAATTAGAACAGAATTTAGAAATAGTTTTGAATCAAATCTTTGCGCTTAATAAATGAAATTAATTATGTGTAGGCTAATAGATGTCTGTGTGTACAACACGTTCCCCTATCCACAAGAGTGAAAGTGAAAGTAAACAATGAGGAGGCTCATCTCTTATTCTGGCACTGCAGATGCTCTGTTTAACTGTCTTCTCTCTAATGAAGTGTTCAGTTTTTACACTTACAGAGTCCGTCATGTAAATAACAAATGCACTATGGCGCGACGCAACTGACTCTTAAAGGGAATGAGAGATGAGACTGTGATTGGTTTATTCTCAAAACACACCTATAACTCATTAGGAGAATAAGCTCAACCCTGTTAGACCATGCGCCACGACGCAAAGCAGATTTATCCATCCTTAAAATCGCAAAAGTGGATTCTGACATGCCCGTAATGTCAGAGCTTTTGTGCCATGAGCTTTGGTCTTTGTGCATGGATTGTCAATATAGAGCCCCAAGTGTTTCAAGACTAAAATATTTTACTTTCATTTTATGTTTTTTTAAATCACCTTAATTAAAATACAATAAACATAATTCCCTGCCAGAAAGCGGAGGTGGGTTTTTTAAGGATTAATCATGTGAATAAAGGCTTTTTAAATTTTCCACATTTGTTTTGCTAGTGCCTTGGACTGATTTTTGTTAGGCTGAATAACACCATATATATTGCACAAACCTTGTTGTATTAAAAGACAATCTACATTTCTTCCCTTTAATGTTTAAGTCAGGGGTGTCCAAACTCGGTCCTGGAGGGCCGCTGTCCTGCATATTTTAGTTTTAACTGCAATGAAACACACCTGAAGCAGCTAATCAAGCTCTTGTAGCCTATACTAGAAACTTCCAGGCAGGTGTGTTGAAGGAAGTTGGAGCTAAACTATGAGTTTGGACACCCCTGGTTTAAGTACATATTCAGATACTATTTCAGCGCTGTCATTATTACTGTCGATAAGATATTCTAACATCAGTGATCACTCTATATTTGTGTAAAAATATTGATGAGCTGGTGACAGGATGGTGATGTGTGCTCATACTGAAAACATGTTTCGTGTCTTAACTTGATGTTCAGATGTTTAATGCATCACATGTTGACTTGTGGAGGAAACGTGATACTGGACAGGCCTGGGGTGACCAGCTGTTGTGTGTGTGTGTGTGTGTGTGTGTGTATGTGTGTGTGTGATAGAGAGACACACACACACACTCTCTTCATTTGAATTCAGCCCAATAGAGCAGCAGTTTTGTGTAGATGCTGTGAGCGTCTCAGATACGTCAGATATGCTGGATGAAGAATGTTGTGTTCTGCAGACGTTACAGTTGTCAGAAACATGCAGATGCCTCACATACACGTCAAATTAACATTTTATTGACTGGACTTGAACTACACCCACCAAAACACCACTGTATTGTTTCTGAACCTATAGTAAAGTCCTTGAGTTAATCTATAAATTCAACAGTTGCTATAGTTACAATAACTACAGTAATTGATCTGTTGTGATGATTCTACCGTTGCTATGGTAACACAACAACTACAGTAATTAATTTGTTGTGATTCTACAGTTGCTATGGTAACACAACCGTAGTAATTAACCTGCTGTGGTGATTCTACAGTTGCTATGGTAACACAATCATAGTAATTGATCTGTTGTGGTGATTCTACACTTGCTATGGTGACACAACAACTACAGTAATTAATCTGTTGTGATTCTACAGTTGCTATGGTAACACAACAACTATAGTAATTGATCTGTTGTGGTGATTCTACAGTTGCTATGGTAACAACAACTATAGTAATTAATCTGTTGTAATGATTCTACAGTTGCTATGGTAACACAACAACTGTAGTAATTAATCTGTTGTGATGATTCTACAGTTGCTATGGTAACACAAAAACTAGTAATTGATCTGTTGTGGTGATTCTACAGTTGCTATGGTAACAACAACTACTAAAGTAATTAATCTGTTGTGGTGATTCTACAGTTGCTATGGTGACAATAACTACAGTAATTTGTTGTGGGGATTCTACAGTTGCTATGGTAACAACAACTACAGTAAATGATCTGCTGTGGTGATTCTACACTTGCTATGGTAACACAACCCCTATAATAATGGATCTGTTGTGGTTATTCTGTAGTTGGTATGGTAACAAGTATAGTACCCTGTTGTGATTCTAAGGAATGTGTTGTGTTTTTCTAAAGTTGCTATGGTAACACAACGACTACAGTAATATAAACAAATGACCTAATACAACTTCACGGTATATTATATTACAATACCGCACAGTAATGTAGTAAAAAAAGTATGCTGGAGAATCCATTAACAGATTAGATACACTACTATAGTACGGTAACAGTAGTATTTACTATAAATTACTATAGTCTTTTTTTATCTTTCATTGTTTCTCTACAACCTTTAGATTATAAGAACAGTATAGTACATGTGTTTGTTTGTGTGTGTGCGTGTGTGTGTGTGTTTAGCGTTGTTCCCGCCCTCTCTCTATACACACACACATGCGCGCGCACACACACGCGCAGGACCCGCGCGCTCTCGCTCCTCCAGCCAGCTCCAGTCAGTGAGAGTTTGACCATCAGCGGGTTTCTGGACTCCAGCGCTTTTCTTCCTCCTGCTTTTGTTTCTTCTGATTCTCCTGAAAGTTCGTCCACTGTGGAGAAAATGCTGGTGTGCGTGTCTCTGCTGATATTAATACACAGTAAGTGCTTTTGTTCCATGTGATCTCCTTAAAGTCTCATTATCTCCTTCAGAGAAGCAGATTAGCCGCTCTCAGTAATGCTTTTGTTTCTGTCAGATGCCATATATATATAGAGAGAGAGGAGAGAGAGAGAGAGAGAGTGTGAGTGTAATGAAGCAGAGTTTGTTTATCTGCTCCTCAGGTGTTCATTCACCTGCACACACACACACACACTGTAAACCCTGACCCCAGAGCTACAGAAAGCGCAGTGTGTGGATGCTGCATCATGTTGTTCAACATTACTCTGGTAAACAGCATGTAAACTCCGGGAGAATATGCTAATCTCATTAAAGCTAATCTGCATTATCAGCACAGCGCTTTGTTCTTCTCAGGGCTTTAGTTATAATCTGAAGAGAAATCCCTCAACATCACTGTGTTAATAATGTAAAAAGTGACTTTAGTTTCGAGTTATTAATTAGATTTAATTTGGGTAATTAACATATTCATGACTAATAAATGAATATTCATATCTAATTATCTCATTAATATGGTCAAAATAAGTAGAGCTAAAATATTTTGTTACCATTTTTTAAAATGCTGTTGTCATAACCCAGTGTTTGGTCAATAACATTGGGTTAATTTTTTTCAATTAAATTTAAATGACACTTTTCACATTTTAACCCATTGGGTTGGGTTTGTCTATTTTTGGACTTTATTGGCTCACATCAATTAGATTAGATGTATTTATTAGATTCACTTATATTTGAGTCAGATATGGACAAAACCCAACTGTTGGGTTAATGGTGTTAAAATATATGTTTTTGATTAGTGCAACAGTTTAGTTTGTTTATATTTTAAGCAAAAATTTAGTTTTAATATATTATGTCTGA
>NC_079435.1:62686859-62701859 GCF_903798145.1 Danio aesculapii | reverse complement strand
AGGGCATACCCTGTGTAAAACATATGCTGGAATAGTTAGTGGTTCATTCCGTTGTGGCGACCCCTCATAAATAAGGCACTAAGCTGAAGGAAAATGAATGAATGAACTAGGCATGGGATGATAAGCGTTTTCAAGGTATTTTGTTGTTGTTTTTAGGATAACAGTATCTCCAGCAGAAAAAAAATATCCAAAGATGCCATTTTATATAATAAATCAGTGTTTTAGAAACTAACGAAGACAGCAGAAGTCTAGCGATTAAATGAAGGATAAAACAGAACCTCTCGTGCTTAAAATGTGTAGATGTGGCAAACAGTTACCTGAAAATGCCATTCCACAGACTTTACAGTGAATGCTTTAGTTATTTCCATAGCGGACATAGCCAATGGAAGTCTTTATCCACTCTTCAATAAGTGTAGATGGTGGATTAACATTCAGCACATGATCAGTGATCAGATGTGCCATTATTTGTAGCTTTAGGTGTTTCTAAAACTAAATCTGTCAGTGTTGTTTTCATTCTCATCTTTAGCACTTTACATTTTCGCGGTTGTCGCTCCTGTTACCTGAAGACAAGAGGCGTTGACTGAGTGCTTGACAGCTGATTTTAACCAATCATTAGTGTTTAGTTCTAAGAGCAGTGGGCCAATAAGAAGAGCGCGAAGGCGGGGCAAGCGTTGAAGGCGTTGTTTACTGCGGCAAGTTGACATGACAACAGTTTTAAACTGTTCCTGAGCGCTGCGTTTCAAATACAAAGATGCATTCTGCCTGAGCGTGTCCTAAATACTTTATGAATTCATCAGTGATATCTTTTAAAAAATCTGAAAATATTAGCTTTCACTTATAATACTGAATAAATATATGTTATAATCACTGAAAATTACACAATTTTTAAATCACTCTCGCGACCCCTTGAAATTATTCTGCGACCCCCGCAGGGGTCGCGACCCCCAGTTTGAGAATCACTGCCTTAAAACACACTAGACTGAACTTAAACACTGAAAACTGGACTGACACTGTTTCACTTCACTGTGATCTTCAATGTGAAGCTGCTTTGACACAGTCTACATTGTAAAAGCGCTATAGAAATAAAGGGGAATTGAATTGAATTGAAACAAGCCCAATTATCAGCCAATGGGGAATTTAAAATAAATACAAGTCATTTTTCTTCAGCCTTTAAACATCCTCAGTTTTCGATGCCAAATGATTTAATCTGATTAAATGCAGTCACAGGCCCTAAACACATGCAAATGATCATCTTTCACTCTATTATGGGTAAACTTGGCAGTGAATTCTGGTCAACTATGCTTCAGATTAGGCCTGTCATGATAAAGAGTTTATCTTGTATGATTATATCATCACAGAAATGCTTACGATAAGCGATATTATTATCATTTTGAGATCATTTTGACTCTACAACAGCATACTAATGCAAATATCCATAAACCCTTAAAAGAGACAGAGACTGGTTAATGTTATTTAGATGACGTAATTTGATGTTAAAAATCTAAACGTGCAACTTTATGTCCTATTAAACATCCTATTAAGGAAATGTCCAAATATAAACCTTGACACCAGTAAGGTAGAATGTAAATGTCCTTGTAAAATGTCTTTAAAGGTATTTGTGTATTTGTAAATATATATTGCAACACCGAAAATGTATTGAGGTTATGTTCAAGTATTGCACAGTAAGTGGATATATTGATTATTGGGACGGGCCTAATTCAGACTCAACATTGCAGATCTTGGCATGTGAAGATTGCAGATGTGCACACTGCGATATTGAAGCTGAAACCATATATTGTGCAGTCTTAAAGGGTATTTAATTCGCTGAATCCACTGTATATACCCTGAAATAAGCCGATCTGTAATGAATGATGGATTCTGAACTGCTTTTAAGCATCAAAACACAATGGGCGTGTGGTCTGATCAGTGAACTGCATCTCCTGCGGGTCGCGCTCTTCATTGCGCTCAACTTAAAACACAATCAGAGACAGGAAGACCAACAATGAATGTCATGCTATTCAGGAAGGGAAACACCTGCTTCCTCTTCCTGTGCGTTAAATAGAGCCAACTTTAGCCACAAACACACAGAAGCTGGAGATTATTTGTGTCTGTTCGGTACAGGAGACGCTGATAAGGAAAGGCTCTATGTTTAGATGTTTATATAGTGGCTGTTGATCCCGCTGGGAGTCTACTGACACAATCACACATTCATTCTGCAGGCTCTTTAGAAACGCGAGCTTCAGACTACCTTCTAGTGAAACTGCAAAAATGTACTTCAACATACATGTGAACGCATATTTGAGGGACAGTGAACACTAGGGGGCAGTATGTCACCGGCTATATTTGTTTCTTTTCATTCATTCATTAATTTTTCTTCGGCTTAGTCCCTTATTTATCAGGTGTTGCCACAGTGGAATGAACCGCCAACTATTCCAGCATATGTTTTATACAGCGGACGCCCTTTCAGCCACAACCCAGTACTGGAGAACATCCATACACACTCATACACTACGGCCAATTTAGTTCATCAATTCCCCTATAGCGCATGTGTTTGGACTGTGGGAGAAACCGGAGCACCCGGAGGAAACACACGCCAACACGGGGAGAACATGCAAACTCCACAAAGAAATGCCAACTGACCTAGCTGGGACTCAAACCAGCAACCGTCTTGCTGTGAGGTTACTTGCTAACCACTGAGCCACCGTGCCACCCTCACATGATTAGTCTTAAAATAAACCAATAATCTGAATAAACAGTTTGTTTTGGTAATCTTTAATCAAAATCACTCTGGAAATCCTTCTCTGATTGGGTGAAATATGCATAGCCACGCCCCTCAAACCATTAGTTAGTTTATACACTATATTATTTTAGGTTTATTTTCCATCAGAACTTTTTTTTTTTTAAATGCCTAATTTTTTATTTAAAGTCTACATGAGATCAATATTTGCATGGTTTATTTTGCCAGCACACATTGGCAGTCTCAAAGTGAACAATTAATCTATGCAAATTAACCAATAAAATTATTAATAATAAAATAAATTAATAAATTAGTTTGTTTTGTTAATCTTTAATCAAAATCTGCCCATCTGCAGAATGACAGTTCTTCTCTGATTGGGGAAAACATGCTTAGCCACACCCAAACCATTAGTTTGTTTCGAATAAACAGTGAGAGGCGGAGCCCAGAAATAAAACCCCGCCCCCCTACTCAATATTCAGTTTTAAATACGTCTCCATACTGAAATTAGTCTGCAGCAGCTTCTGAACTCTTAAGATAAAAAAGGAGACGTTTAGACGAGTGTTCCTGCTGCTCTTTAACAAACACACTGCTTCATGTTTGGATCAACGTGACGGTGGAGAAATGAAGATCATTTCTGTGAACGCAGATTTCTAGGAACCTTCTTGCTGTGAGGCCACAGTGCTAACCACTGAGCCACCTTGCTGCCCTTGTTCTTTTTAACAATTATATATACAGGGACATTCATTCATTCATTCATTCCTTTTTTTCAGCTTAGTCCCTTTATTAATCTGGGGTTGCCACAGTGGAATGAACCACCAACTATTCCAGCATATGTTTTACACAGCGGATGCCCTTCCACAACCCATCACTGGGAAACATTCATACACACTCATTCACACTCATTCACATACACTACGGACAATTTTAGCTTACCCAATTCACCTGTACCACATTTTTGGACTGTGGGGGAAACCGAAGCACCCAGAGGAAACCCACGCCAACACATGGAGAACATGCAAACTCCACACAGAAACACCAACTGGCCCAGTTGAGGCTCGAACCAGTGCCCTACTTGCTGTGAGGCCACAGCGCTACCCACTGCACCACCACGTCGCCCTATACAGGGACATATTGTTGATAAATAAATGATTATATTTATGCAGTTCTTTGCACAACACCGAATACTAAACAACTAAATAATATCTGTAGTTTATAATTGAATATATTTGCATAGGGCTGGATGATTAATGTCAGTTAATTCGTTTTTTTAATCCTGTAAGTCCATAACATTACTGCAGAATGAATTGTGTACCTTACAAAATATGTAAAAATATGTAAATATTTTTATATTATAAGTTTATTAGAATATTTAAATATTATTAATTATAATAAGGAAACATTATTAAATGTATATAAGTATTTCGATATTTTCTTAGTGTTTACATATTTATATTTTCATATTTAAGTTTTCTTTTCCTGTGACTTAGGATATATTATACATTTATTCGAGGATGTTATTTGAGAAATGTTTATAATGATAATAAGGTCTGTCCACGTAAAACCTGGAAATATGACGCACAGTGCAATTTGTCAATCCTCTAAAGTCATATTTTGTTTACTATATTTATAAGGTTTAAAATAAAATACAAAATAATCTAATAAGATCAGTCCTTTTCTTAAATATTCAAGTGTATTTAATATATAAAGCCTGTTTGTACATTTTCTGGAATAACTACCTTTATTAAAAAACTATATCGTGAAAGATATCATTAGCATAACATAAACGTTCTCATACAGTGAAAGAAAATTTTATTTCATACCGCATAATGCACATACCGTCTTGTCTGTTAATACTTCTTTAAAGACTCACTTTTTTCACATTTGCAAAAAAGTAGACAGCGCCCTCTAGTGGATTTGTTATCTGAACTGTACACAAAACGTTCCCAAAGTTACGTGTTACAGACTTTCAAAAAAGTAGACAGCGGCCTCTAGTGGATTTGTTATCTGAACTGTACAGCAAAACGTTCCCAAAGTTACGTGATACAGACTTACAAAAAAGTAGACAGCGCCCTCTGGTGGATTTGTTATCTGAAATGTACAACAAAACGTACCCAAAGTTACGTGTTACAGACTTACAAAAAAGTAGACAGCGCCCTCTGGTGGATTTGTTATCTGAAACGTACAACAAAACGTTCCCAAAGTTACGTGTTACAGACTTACAAAAAAGTAGACAGCGCCCTCTGGTGGATTTGTTATCTGAAACGTACAACAAAACGTTCCCAAAGTTACGTGTTACAGACTTACAAAAAAGTAGACAGCGCCCTCTGGTGGATTTGTTATCTGAACTGTACAGCAAAACGTTCCCAAAGTTACGTGTTACAGACCTACAAAAAAGTAGACAGCGCCCTCTAGTGGATTTGTTATCTGAAATAATAAAGAAAAAAAATCAAAGATAGCGTTATCAAGACTTTTAGAAAAAGGAAATAATAGTATGAGACTGATAACAGCAGCCAAAGGACATAACAATATCAAATTACGGTCCCGCTCCCATAAACGTTGCATTAAAAACACCTCGCATAAGCGGAATTCGTTTTTCTGTAATTTGCTGCAAAGATATAGCTTTTACAAATGTACATACAAAATGTTTATTATTTAAGTTGCTGATGACCGTTAAACACATCACAACCGTCCATCTGTATTCCTTCATCCTCATGATGTGTGTTTTTAGGTGTTCCTGTGGTCCCCGTCACAGTCAGCAGCCGCAATCCTAAAGTGGAGGTGCACGAGTTCTCAGGTGAGTTTGAGTCAGTTTCCATGCAAATGTCAGTCATACCTGTAGGATGAGCTCTAAAATCTGTCTCTGTCCACAGACGCAGAGCTCTCCTGCGAGTTCAAGACTGAAAAAGACACAAACCCTCGCATCGAGTGGAAGAGGAAAGACAAGGAAAAAGACGTGTCCTTCGTTTACTATGGAGAACGATTCGTAGGTAACTGATAAAACACTTCATTCCTTAACACATGCGGTTTGTTGAGGAGGGGGTCGCTGTTACTTTAATGAAGTGACCACTTGTAGCATCCCAATAGCATAGCAACACCCTAGCTACATCATTCCTACGCTCCTAAAACCATAGCAAACACAATAATATTCACTAGCATCCCAAAGAGCAGACTAACAAACACTCATAACACCCTAGAAACCAAATTCAAAACCCTCATAACACATAGCAACCATTATCCTTTGCTTTCAATGTCAATAACACCCTAGCAACCACATTCCAAACACTCATAATCATTAGCAACCACATTCCAATGTCAGTAACACCCTAGCAACCACATTTCAATGTCAATAACACCATAGCAACCACACGCTAAACACTCATAACCCTTAGCAACCACATTCCAATGTCAATAATGCCCTAGCAACCACATTTCAACACCTGTTAACACCCTAGCAACTGCATTCCAACACATAACAGCCTAGCAACGTCAATTCAAACAGTCATATCACCCTAGCAACCACATTTCAATGTCAATAACACCCTAGCAACCACATTCCAAACACTCATAACCATTGGCATGCACTTTCCAATGTCAATAATACCCTAGCAACCACATTCCAACACCCATTAACACCCTAGAACTTATTCATCAGACCGCAAAACTCATGCAGGATCGTCATGGCAATAGTTTTTCACACTGTTCTCAATGTGCTGTGTGTTCAGGGCCGTTCCAGGATCGTGCAGATATTGCAGGAGCGACGGTGCGGCTGCGCAGGGTCACTCAGGCGGATGCGGGCGAATATCGTTGTGAGGTCAGCGCTCCGAGTGACTCCATCTCATTGGGAGAAACCAACGTCACTCTGAGAGTTCTGGGTAACACTCATCATCATACGTCATGCAGAGTAACGGTGTTGTGCGGCTGTGTTTGACCTGTTCCTGCTGTAGTTCCTCCTCAGACTCCCTCATGTGACGTGCCTAGCTCTGCTCTGACGGGCTCTCAGGTGGAGCTGCGCTGTAGAGACCGACACAGCATCCCACCCGCCGTCTACACCTGGTACAAAGACAACCGCGCACTGCCCATTCGGCATCCCAACGCCACATACACCGTCAATGAGTTCACCGGTGTACTGGTCAGTAAAAGAAATAAACACTTAGAACTCCCTAACAACCAAATTCCAAACACTCATAACACCATAGCAACCACATTCCAATGTCATTAACACATTCCTATGCTCAAAGCACCCTACCGACCCCATTCCAAAAACTCATAACAACCTAGGAAACTGTATTCAAACACTTGTTTCACCCTAACAACCACATTCCAAAAACTCACAACACCATAGCAACCACAATCCTATGGTAATAAATACCCTAGCAACCACATTTCAAAAACTCATACCAACCCAGGAACTGTATTCCAACACTTGTTTCACCCTAACAACTACATTCCAACCACTCATAACACCATAGCAACCATAGTCCTATGATAATTAATGCCTTAGCAACCACATTTTGAAAACTCATAACAACCTAGGAACAATATACCAACACGTTCCAAACACTCATAACACCATAGCAACCATAGTACAATGTTCATAACTCTCTAGCGACCCCATTCTGAAAACTCATAACAACCCAGGAACTGTATTCCAACACTTGTTTCACCCTAACATCTACATTCCAAACTTTCATTACACCATAGCAACCACAGTCCTCATAACAGCCTAGAAACCACATTTTGAAAACACATAACAACCTAACAATTGTATTCAATCACTCATATCATTCTAATAATGACATTCCAAAATGTTATAACACCATAGCAACCACAGTCCTCATAACAACCTAGGAACTGTATTCCAACACTTGTTTCACCCTAACAACTACATTCCAAACACTCATAACACCATAGCAACCACAGTCCTAGAATAATTAATACCTTAGCTACCATATTTTGAAAACTCATAACAACCTAGCAACTGTATTCAAACACTTGTTTTACCCTAACTACCTCATTCCAAAAACTCATAACACCATAGCAACCACAATCCTATCGTAATAAATACCCTAGCGACCACATTTCAGAAACTCATAACAACCTAAGAAATGTATTCTAAACTTTCATGTCACTCTAACGATCACACTCCAAACACTCATAACACCATAGCAACCATAGTCCTATATTCATAACACCCTAGCGACCACATTCTGAAAACTCATAACAACCTAGCAACTGTATTCCAGCACTTGTTTCACCCTAACAACCACAGTCCAATCCCTTATGACACCATAGCAGCCACAGTCCTATACTCAGAAAACCCTAGCGACCACATTCCAAAATCTCATAACAACCCAGGAACAATATACCAATACTTGTTTCAGCCTAACAACCACATTCAGAACACCTATAACACCATAGCAACCACAGTCCTATGCTCAAAGTACCCTAGCAACCACATCTCAGAAACTCAAAACAACCTAGCAACTGTATTCTAACAACACTCTGTATTATCCAAACACTCTTAAGGTCAAAGCAACCACAGTCCTATACTCAGAACACTGTAGTGACCACAGCCCAAAAACTCATAACAACCTAGCAACTGTACAGTATTCCAACACTTGTTTCACCCTAACAACCACATTCCAAACACTCATAACAACATAGCAACCACAGTCCTATGATAATTAATACCTTAGCTACCACATTTTGAAAACTCATAACAACCTAGTAACTGTATTCAAACGCTTGTTTCACCCTAACAACCACATTCCAAACACTCATAACACCATAGCAACCACAGTCCTGTGTATATGTCTGAGATATTTAGTTTATGCCTGTGCTGTATTTTACAATCAACTGAATGCATCTTTGCAGCATGAAATGAATTACTGCTGCGTGTGTGTGTGTGTGTGCGTGTGTGTGTGTGTGTGCGTGTGTGTGTGTGTGTGTGTGTGTGTGTGTGTGTGTGTGTGGTGATTGTGCAGTTCTGAGGTGAATGTCCTCATCTTCAGCTCTATTATGAAGCTCTGAGTGTCACACAGACAAAGCCGTGATGACAGACCGACACCAGCTACTGCAGAGAACACTGACACTGTCTGACACACACACACACACACACACATACACACACACACACACACACACATACACACACACACACACACACACTCACACGAACATGTACACAAACACACATCAGATTCACACACACACTCACACTCACTAGAAGCACACATCACACACACACACACGCACACACACTCTTACACAAACACACATCAGACACACACACACACACACACATACACACAGATACATGCACAAAAACACACACTCACGTCAGATACACTCAGACACCCACATCAGAAACACGCTCTCTCACACAAACACGTGCACAGACACATCATACACACACACACACACACACACACACACACACACACACACACACACACTGCTCTGAGTGATTCGTTAGATTGATTCATGAATCTGATTCTCTCTCTGATCATGTTCAGATGTTTCAGACGGTGAGCCGCTCAGATGCAGGTCAGTATCACTGCGAGGCCAAAAACGGAGTCGGACCCCCCAAGAGCTGCCAGCACACACACATGCAGATCGGTGAGTGTGTGTGTGTGTATCTGCATATATTTCTGTATGTGTGTGTGTGTGTTTCTGTGTATCTATATGAGTGTATCTGTGATTTCTGATTTCTGTGTGTGTGTGTGTCAGATGACCTGAACGTGGCGGCGGTGGTCTCAGCTGTGGTTCTGGTGTGTGTGATCCTCGTCCTCTGTGCGTTTGGAGTGTGTTTGGCTCATCGACAGGGATATTTCAGCCGTGAGTCTCTGATTTTCTCTCTCTTCCAGGAGCTCAGCACGTTTAAGGGTTCGTTCCCACAACATTCAGCAGTCTTGGCGACTGTAGTCCGATTGTAGTCTGGTAATAATAATAAATTAGTAATAATAATTAATAATAAATAACTCATAAAGCTAAAAATAATAATGCGTTCTTGCACAGAGCGATCGTTTGACCTCAGTGTGTCATCAGGAGCCATGAATATTGATCCGTCACCATTCACTGCCATTATATGACTACAGATCCAGTAAATAGAGGAGGTTTTTATTTTTGCGTGAACTAACCCTTTCAGACACTGCCATTGCTGCAGACTTATGATGATGATGAGATATTTACAAATGAAGCTGAATATTGAGTAGGGGGTGGGGTTTGTTGTTCAGCCCTGCCTCTTATCTTTCACTCGCTGCAAACTAACAGTTGAAGGGGCGTGGCTAAGGGTATTTCACCCAATCAGAGAAGGGTGACAGGGCAGATGGGCAGATTCTGATTAAAGATGACTGAAACAAACGGTTGAATTCTGTTTATTAACTCGCACTAATTGTTCAGCGTTAGGCTAACAAACATTGCACGTTCTGAATTCAGACTATATGAACAAATTTAAAGCGCTAGCAGTTAGCCGAGGGTAATCAGTTCTGTTTTATTATTAAATTGAGGGTAGTTTGCATGTATTGTGAGTAGTATCTTACTTGTTAAGACTCGTCTGAGTAGTTGATGCTGCTGTCCTCTGATCTTCAGCTGGAAATAGTTGAGTTAGCATTTCAATTTCAGTCGTTTTTGTGTGTAAACTTAAAAAATGCTAATGTAAAACCTGATTTTGCAGCTTAATGAAGTCAGTGAATGTCCTGAGTGTCCATATCACACTGAATTTCTCTTCTTTTCGTTTTCTCTTCGCTAACTCTTTAACACACAGGACACAGAGGAAGGTAAGAGTACTAGTTTACCACATTCATCTAACAGACCTAATCTGAGTGTGTGTGTGTGTGTATGTGTGTGTGTGTGTGTGTGTGTGTGTGTGTATTACTTCAAAACAAATGAACCAGCCGCTTCACAGAATGATTCACTTCTTCAGTGCGTTGGGAACAGCACACGCCAGATTGGAAATGTCAAAGTATCATACCAGAACCTCAAAAATAATCTTATTTGGAGTAAAAGTATTGTACACGAGTCAAACGGAGAGTGTACAGCTATAACCTAAGCTGGTTTTAGCTGGTTGACCAGCCTGGTTTTAGAGGGGTTTTGGCCATTTCCAGGCTGGTCTTAGCTGGTCAGGCTGGAAAATGACCAGCTAAAACCAGCTTGACCAGCCTAGCCAGGCTGGGAGCCCAACCAAAACGAGCCATGTCCAGCTTAAACCAGCCTGGTCAAGCTGGATTTAGCTGGTCACTTTCCAGCCTGACCAGCTAAGACCAGGCTGTAAATGGCTGGAAACCAGCCTGGAAATGGCCAAAACCCCTCTAAATCCAGGCTGGTCAACCAGCTAAAACCAGCCAACCAGCCTAGGCTGGTTTAAGCTGGATTTTTCAGCAGGGATAGTGCTTTGACACAATGTGCAAATTACCACAATACGTTAAAAAGGCATATCTTAGTGGGAGGGCTTAAACTCCACCTCTGAGTTGCTGTCATTGAATGTTGCCAGATATTGAGGGATTCATTTTGCTGTACAAATCAGATGCCATCATGGACGGCAAAATAGGGCAGGCTGGCTAGAAAGCAGTTCGCCCTCCTGAATATGTAACACACTCTGAGGTGTGCAGGCTTTGTTTTGTGAAACACGTTCACATGACGCATCTGAATAGGGGAAAACCAGAACATCAAGGGAAAACTCCCCTGTCCTTCTCACCTTCCTTTACAGCACTAATTGTTTTAACATTAATGCTTAAATGATCGACCTCAAACTGAGAACTACTGACCTAATCACGGGCACGCGGAGCGGGAGCGTTAACTCCTGAGAGAGAGAGCCATTCTCCACATTGATTGGCTGAGAAGAGCTGCTAAACTCCAGCTTCTCCTCACAGACAGTACAGAAAAGATGCAGCTCGATCAAGAAGAAGCCCGGAGATTATAATGAAATCACTGTTAAATGCCATAAAATTCTGAAGTGATCAAACATGATAGGTCTTTTCTCATTATTGATCGTACATCCTACAGATGATGAAATTATCAAACAAATACGATCATTATTGTACATCTGGCAACACACGCTGACGACACCTGCTGGTCAAATCTGTGTAATGCAGCAGAGACTGATCAACCGTGCAGAGTTGACTCAAACACACTGCTAACATTCAGTTGAAAGTGTAACCTATAAATGTAGGTAGCTTAACATCTAATATCATTAAATATAAAGTGTCTGTATAATATATGATCTTTAACAAATGATCAAGGCTTTAATCATTTGTTTGTGTTATTGTGGCTCTGCTGAACAGGACAACAGGAGACTATTAACTAATATATTAATTATAATATTAAATTATATCTTTCCATTGGACAAATGTCTCATTAAAACGTTTATAACTCGTAAAACTGATCTGAGATCAGGTTAAAAAAACACCCTATGAAACCTGTTCAGTGATTCTCCACCAGGGGGCGATCTGAGTGAACAGGCGTGATTCGTGTTGATCTGATGGTATTACAGCACTGATCGCCCCCTAGTGGGCAGTTTCATTAACGTGTTTAAACAGTAAAACAGTGTGTGTGTGTGTGTGTGTGTGTGTGTGTATGTATGCCTGTTTGTGAGTGTATTAGTCTGTATATATGTGTATGTGAGCGTGTGTATAGATATGTGTGTGTGTTCTGGTTAAGCAGCCGCTCTCCTGCATGTGTGAGTGTGTGTGTTCTGCATGTGCCGCTGCACTGCTTTGACTGCAGCAGTGTGTGTGTGTGTGTGTTTGCAGGTCATTCTGGATCCCTCATTGTCACGGCGTCACACACATCAGCAGCCAGAATCTGAACCCAAGCGAACACACGTGAGTCCACACACACACACATGTACAGAGAGAGCGGTCCCGCGGCGGAGTGTGTGTGTTGTTCATGAGTGTTTAATATGGATGTTTTTCCTGCTGTTTGTGCATCATCACACTGCTGAATCTCGTGTGTGTTTCTGTGTGTGTTTCAGTCAGCATTCAGGATACAGTCACCCTCCGAAGGAAGTGAGTGAGGAGAGATTTCATTTCTTTATTCAGTTCAACAGTCACTTACTTCCTTATCTGATTATTTTTGATCAATCACTCATTCATTTTCATTTCGGTTTAGTCCCTTTATTAATCAGGGGTCGCCACAGCAGAATGAACCGCCAATTATTCCAGCATGTTTTACACAGCAGATGCCCTTTCACTGCAACCCATTACTGGGAAACACCTACACACACTCATTCACACTCATACACTACGACCAATTTAGCCTTCCCAATTCCCCTATAGCGCATGTGTTTGGACTGTGGGGGAAACCGGAGCACCTGGAGGAAACCCACACCAACACAGGGAGAACATGCAAACTCCATACAGAAACACCAACTGACCCAGCCGGGACTCGAACCAAAGACCTTCTTGCTGTGAGGTGATTGTGCTACCCACTGCGCTGCATTTAATTTAATTAATGGCCATTTATTAATCAAATAAAATGGTGGCTCAGTGGTTAGCACTGTCGCCTCACAGCAAGAAGGTTGCTGGTTCGAGTCCCTGGTTCAGTGTGTGTTTCTGTGTGGAGTTTACATGTTCTCCCCATGTTGGTGTGGGTTTCCTCCGGGTGCTCCGGTTTCCCCCACAGTCCAGTCTTTCATAGTAAATATATTAACTGACAGTATCGTATTGTAAAGTGCGACCAATAAACATGCAAACAGTTTTGACCAGCGTTTAGGACAGTCTCCTTCAGCCAATCAGCAGTAAGGAGATGTTGAAAATGGGCGTGGTCTGTCATGTTATGGGCGTGTTTGTTTGAGTGCTTTTAAATATCATCACTGTTTGGCAGAATTCAGCATGAAGATTGAAAATGGATGTTTGTTTTGCAGCCTCAGGATTTCAAGCACACGCAGTCCTTCATGCTGTGATTGATTATTGGAGATTATTGGATCAGCAGCGCCTTTAAACCAGTCTGACACACACGCACACACACACGCCGTGCCTTTATTTCTGCTCAATCATGTCTGTATCTACTGAGTGTGAGGATGGAAATCAGCAGTTATTGTATATTTTAATCAGTTTTCTTCTTTTGTTTTTTAATAAAACTCTTTTGTCCCCGTCTCTTTCTACTTCTGAACTGATTCATGCACACACTGGTGACTTTAACCATCTCTAACACGTACCTCATTAGTGTTATTCTTTATTAATATTGACTTTAATTCTGTGGATTGAAATTGGCGTAACTGTAATCGCAGTGAACTTTTGTCTTGTCTTTTCCTCGTGCTTGTTTTTTTGACAGACTGATGCTTTCCAATAACCAATATTGAGATTGACATATTTATATATATATATATATATATTTTTTTTTTTTTATATATTTATATATAGATGTTTTGTTTTGTTTTATTGGAAACAAAATTTGTAGCTTAAAATGAGAATTTTGTTATTTTTGCAACTATTTATCTTTTATTATTAAATTATTATTTAAAAAAAAACCCTAACCCTATCTTTTATTATTAAAAATAATAATAATAATTATACTCAGTTAACATTAATGCCTTTACTGCTGTTAAATGTAGAATTTTTTAATAATTAATTTTATTAATTAATTTCTAACAATCAAATATAAAATTATTATTGTTTGGTAAATAACTCTTTATTCCAGCCTCACTAAAATAAATCAGATTTTCTTCATTCATTCATTCATTTTCTTTTCGGCTTAGTCCCTTTATTAATCCAGGATCGCCACAGCGGAATGAACCGCCAACTTATCCAGCACATTTTACACAGCGGACGCCATTCCAGCTGCAACCCATTACTGGGAAACATCTACACACACTCATTCACAACAGACAATTTCATTCATTCATTTTCTTTTCAGCTTAGTCCCTTTATTAATCTGGGGTCGCCACAGCGGAATGAACCGCCAACTTATCCAGCACATTTACGTAGCGGATGCCCTCCCAGCTGCAACCCATCTTTGGGAAACAACCACACACACTCATTCACAACGGACAATTTAGCCTACCCAATTCACCTATTATATAGCGCATGTGTTTGGACTGTGGGGGAAACCGGAGCACCCAGAGGAAACCCACACCAACATGGGCAGAACATGCAAACTCCACACAGAAACGCCCACTGACCCAGCCGAGACTCGAACCAGCGACTTTCTTGCTGTGAGGCGACAGCACTACCTACTGCGCCACCTTCAGATTTTCTTCAGAAGACTAAATAGGAACAGTGTGTAAATCTGGACTTCACTAGAACTGTGTTCAGCTGCTTTGACCC
>NC_079435.1:62656859-62681859 GCF_903798145.1 Danio aesculapii | reverse complement strand
AGGCTGGTCAAGCTGGTTTTAGCTGGTCATTGTCCAGCCTGACCAGCTAAGACCAGGCTGGAAATGACTGGAAACCCAGCCTGGAAGTGGCCAAAACCCCTCTAAAACCAGCCTGGTCAACCAGCTTAGGCTGGTTTAAGCTGTTTTTTTTTTCAGTAGGGACAACATAAATTCGAAATATTTGACATTCACAATATTAATGGGCCCAAATATAAGACTTTAACGATACTGAATAAGGTGAAATATAATAAATATCTCGTTAACTTAGCACGAGTGATTATTTATACTGTATTGAGTTCACTAAAGCTCAGCAAAGGTCACTCAGTTCAGTTCTGCACATTAAACACACACACATCTCTGAAAAACTAGTGTATTTCTGAATCTCCTGTCTGTAATAATGAATATTTAATAATAATTATAATATCTGAAGAGCGTCAGGACCTTTTATACAGTCACTGGCCAGGACGCGCTGCTCTAACGGCAGTGTTCGCGGATTATTCAAACACACGCGCGCGCGCGCAGATCAAACACACACAACTGATACATAAACACATATACACAAACATCACACACTTATATTTACATGCAGAATAAAGACGATGAAAGAAGATCTGCTCTAACCTTGTGTTTGACACCAACCAGCAGACTGACAAGAACGACCGCTTCCGGATCACCGAGGGAGCTTATGGGTATGACGCGCGGTGACGAAGTTCCGTAATGCTGCAGGGTTGCAGTGAATCGCGTGTCTAAATACAGCAGTTTTTAATAGTTTACAATAGTTACTCTAAGAACATCCACACGATTATAATTTAAAATCAGTATATATATATTAATCTCACTACTTTTTGGTTTATTTGTCGTCCTTCTGAGTGAAAGTAAAAGTGTGTATCGCCTCCTGCTGGCGAGTGCAGAACTGCACAGCTTATTTTACCCTGAGGCAACATAAATATTAACAAAAACAGCGTTCTGCTCGTAAATATATGATTCCCAATAGGGTTTATGACATTATTATCATGCTGATGTGGGTTTCTTTAAAACGATTTGGGTCATTTATTCAATAAAGACCACGTGAAATCTAAATGTACTGTTTATTTTGCTGGCACGTTGTTAGCGAACAGTTTATCCACTGAAAGAATTGCTTTTGGTTACCTTTAATTAAACTTATTTTCTGTCAGTTTGACGGATTTGGTGAAATATGTTTAGCCAATATGGAGTCAGAAGAGTCTCAGCAGTAATTCACGCAAAAAAGATGTGCACATGCGTAGGCCCACACGGAATCTGCGCGCGCAGAATTACGCAGATTTTTATCCCATCATTGATTCTGTTTATTTACTTGTGTTAATGTGTGTACATTTATATTTATTCAGTTTTTAAATTAATTACAGTAATATTATTGACTAATGTGAAAATATTGATTAATTTACAGTTTGTACAGTCATATTTTCAGTCTTTTAGTTGAGATATTATATGAGAGACTTGCTTTGTTTACCAAATAAAGTGAATCTATTGGATTTGCATTGTAAACATTAAATACAAGTTAAAAATGTATTATTTTTATGTCATATATTAGGGTTTAGTTATGATTCTCCCAAAATAATTCCGCAGAAATCAGCAGATTCAAAAAAAAAAAATTCTCTGCAGAAATAGCAGAAAATGTCCGCAGATTCTGTCAGGCCCATGCGTATGGAACAAAATCAATGCCAAAAGTATTGAATTAAAAAGCTTGTTGAATAGCACAAACTGAAAAAAATAATACACCGTATTAACAAGTTCTTGCATTTTAATGACTTGAATTGCAGGGTTTGTATTTTTAGGTCCTGAAATTTAACATAGCTGTTTATTTAAGCTGTGAATAGTTCAACTAAAAATATTTCAAACATGTTTTCGTACTTATAAATTCAATAATTCATTTTCAATTTCCAGGATTCACTTACAAAATATTCAATACCCTTTAAAAATACGATGTATAATATTCAAAAGGTAATTTTCAGTTCATTTTATTTCAGTTCAAATATTCGCTTCCATAAATTCAGTGGCTCAAATTCGACTGTTAAAATTCAACATTACATCCGGGAACTGCAGGAAAAGCAATAGATTGCAGATTAAAGATCGCCAGCTGCTTTTCCACCAGCAGGTGGAGATGGAATAATTTAAGATTTTTTACCCAGTAAATAGACGAGAAAAAAGCTAATAAAGGCACAAAAGTATTATTTAATATTAATATCAGTGTCTTGGACATTATAAGTAATGAAATGAGTATGAGTAAAATAAGTAAATGATCTTCTGGTCATTTATATTTGCCCTTATGTAACAGAAGCCAGTTGGTGATCGTGTAAACCTCACTCCTCGGATTCAACGACAGACGTTGTTCTGCAATATTTAGCCGGTTGTTGCTAGATCGGATACGTTTGCAGCCGGAAGTTAATGACAATTATTTCTATTATTTATAAAATTTCCCAATTATTGTATTTTATTAATGTCTACCTCCACCCCAACCCTAAACCCAACCATCACAGTACCGTAAAAACAGTTGTTGTACAGAGTATTATTTATGTTATCTGTTAAATTTCCCAATAAATTGTATTTTTTAACTACTCCCACCCCAACCCTAAACCCAACCATCACAGTACTGTAAAAATATTAATTATTGTTACACAGTTTCATTAAAAAATGCTGCTTTATTAATGTGCATATCGCACTTCCGGCTGGCAACATATCTGATCTAGACTTTACTATCTTTAATCTCCTCACAGCATTTGTCTCCCATACCGGTATCGCCAGCTCGCGCCCTGCTCGGACCAGTGGCGTTACATGCACATTAGAGATGCGCGGATGGGCTTTTATTTCATCCGCAACCGCATCACAAAACTCATCATCCGTCCGCCATCCATCCGCACCAATATTTCTGACCAATTTTTAAAACCGCACCCGCCCGCCATCTGCTGATTGGGCTCTTTATTTGAATGGCTTATTCATTTATATTATTAAATGAATGTTTCTTTATTGATTATTAGAGAATAGAGAATGACTTTAATGTAGACATGTAGTTAATCCAAACGTGCAAGCCAAATCCAGCATTAATTGACGACGCTTTGAAGTGATGCTAAACGATACGAGGACGTGTCTTTGGTCCTCGAGTCTTTTCCTTGCGTCCTTCCCTCGCATCCCGGAGGGGTGGAGCTAAGACACGAGGAAAGAAAGCAAGGAAAGGAAACGAGGATGCACAAATAAGAAATGAGAAGCACCCTATAAAGCTCTCAGAATATCCAACACGAATATCAGCAGTGAACTCCGTCTCCGATCGGCGCACAGGGACAAAAATAAATAGTCTAAATTAAACGCACTGTACTGTACATTTTTTTTTATAGTAGCCTAATAGAAAACGCATTTTGACACATCATTTCAACATGCTGCTATTTAGCCTACTACTAAATGCCTATTTCACTTTATTTTTTAGAAAATAGATAGAATTATAAGTCATTTACATTATAGCCTAATAATGTTCACATTTGTAGTTGTCCATAGCAACCCTAAAAACTTATCTGCTTGTCTTGCACATCTAATTAATGGGCACAGTTTTTCGACTATTTTTTATTTATTTTTTATTAATTTATTTGCTGTGGAAGTTATTGAGCTTGTAGAAATCGGAAACAACACCAATTCTGCGACACAGATGAACCTCTATTGATATCTCTATCAGACAATGCCTATTTTATATGCCAAAAGAAACAACAGGCAGTATAAAAATATTAAAATAAATATCTTAATGTAGGCATAGGCTATAGTCGCATGCTTTGGCAAACATTTGAAAAAAATAAAAAATAAAAACGTCATATCGTAGTTATGCTTTATAGGCTCAGTCACCCCCACAATTAGAAATTCAATTAACAAATATATATATATACCATCCCTCTTTGAGCGAACATGAAGTCTGACCAGGCTAAATTGCCTGTATGACAAGTCTATGCCCCAATAACCCATGAACTTATGATCATCCCCACAAACTTGAAGCATAATGAAATACTATGCTTGGGACAAAGAAATTCTGGCAAAATAACCTTAAGCCTCAGAACGTAAAAGCGAGGCCAAATAACTAATACACAACATGTCTAGAATAGAACAGGCTAAACCAATATGAACGTAAAATTATCAGCTGACCGAACTCAAAAGTTTATATTAAACATGGGCTATGTGTAGTCTAGATAACATAGGCTAATTGGTTTAATATGCCTGACCTTAGGTCTAGTTTGAATTTTCTTGGCACTATGCAGGAATAAAATAGCATCTACAGTGTCAGGATTCAGACGAGAGCGCCTGGCCTCTATAACGCGCCCTGCTGCACTGAAGGAGCGCTCGCTCACAGCACTTGTTGCTCATAGACTCGACTAGACATATTACTACCTGATGAAAATGTGACTATTTCAAAGTGTGCTCGATTTTTTGGATGTAGGTATGGTCAGATCATATTTAACAATTTATACATATTTTTTTTATTTGATTGGTACAACCGCTCGCCACCCGCCCGAATTTAATTAAAATATTATTTTTCGTCACGTCATCCGCCCGTTGTTGTTGTTATTATTATTGTTATTATATTGTATATTATATTGTTATTATTCTTATTATTTTATAACATTTATTTAGGCCACTGCGCTTGAATAAGTCATCCGTGGTTCTAAATTAGTATTTCTTTTTAATTAGTATTTTCTTTTTAACTTTAGTTTGTCCAGATTAATTGTTTTTATTGTTATGTAGTAGCCTAGGCTTACTGCACGCCTTTATTTTTATATTATGAACGAAAAAATATATATATATATTTTAATATATATATATATATATATATATATATATATATATATATATATATATATATATATATATATATATATATATATATATTTTTTTTTTTTAATATGTATATATATATATATATATATATATATATATATATATATATATATATATATTTTTTTTTTTTTTTTTTTTTTTTTTTTACTTTATTATTTAAAATGATTGGCGACCTCTAAATATAGACTAAGCCGAAGGAGAATGAATGAATTGATAAATGAATGAAATATTTGGCGTTTTTTTATACCTGTGCGGCTTGTACGCGGCAAACGCAAAGGAGTGGCCGCGAGCTCTGGTGGCCGGTCAGAGCCAGCACCGCACGTCAAATACTGGTTGTGAGATGCTGGATGGCTGCCAATATTTGATGGGAACACCTCTGAAGTTTCAGATGATATCTGGGCCTGTGCATAGTTATGAACGTGAAAAGTGAAAGTCGTGACATTTGGCCAAGCATGATAACACAAGAGTGTTTCCATTATTATATTAATCATACCTATTAACGCACACACACTTAGCGAGAATCACGCGACCGTCACCACCCCCACTTAGCTAATTTCCGCGACCGTCACATCCCTACCACGTAGCGTAAATGAGCACCTGCCCATTTAAGAGTCTGTGAATGGCACTGCAGAACAACGTCTGTCGTTGAATCCGAGGAGTGAGGTTTACGCGATCACCAACTGGCTTCTGTTACATAAGGGCAAATATAAATGACCAAAACAACATTTACTTATTTTACTCATACTCATTTTATTACTTATAATGTCCAAGACACTGATATTAATATTAAATGCTACTTTTGTGCCTTTATTAGCTTTTTTCTCGTCTATTTACTGGGTAAAAAATCTTAAATTATTCCATCTCCACCTGCTGGTGGAAAAGCAGCTGGCGATCTTCAATCTGCAATCTATTGCTTTTCCTGCAGTTCCCGGATGTAATGTTGAATTTTAACAGTCGAATTTGAGCCACTGAATTTATGGAAGCGAATATTTGAACTGAA
This sequence comes from Danio aesculapii, assembly GCF_903798145.1. Classification (NCBI taxonomy): domain Eukaryota; kingdom Metazoa; phylum Chordata; class Actinopteri; order Cypriniformes; family Danionidae; genus Danio; species Danio aesculapii. Next base: position 62,676,011 of record NC_079435.1, on the reverse strand, counting down.
ATAAAATGAACTGAAAATTACCTTTTGAATATTATACATCGTATTTTTAAAGGGTATTGAATATTTTGTAAGTGAATCCTGGAAATTGAAAATGAATTATTGAATTTATAAGTACGAAAACATGTTTGAAATATTTTTAGTTGAACTATTCACAGCTTAAATAAACAGCTATGTTAAATTTCAGGACCTAAAAATACAAACCCTGCAATTCAAGTCATTGAAATGCAAGAACTTGTTAATACGGTGTATTATTTTTTTCAGTTTGTGCTATTCAACAAGCTTTTTAATTCAATACTTTTGGCATTGATTTTGTTCCATACATGCGTAGCAGAATTCATATGAAACCAAATGTGACGTGTGCTTTCTCGTTCAGGACAAACTCGTAAATGTGAAACTTTTTATACCTTTGTAAATGGTGTTGATGAATATCTATTTTTTTATTATTTATTGTTGTGCATGTGAATTGTTTTTGTCAATATCTAAATATTTTGCACACATGAATTTAGTTTCATACATGTGGATTTGGCTACGCAAGCATGTGCACTCCATAGCTGCATCCGAAATCACCTACTACTCAGTAGGTACTGCATTTGAATCTAAATTTACAACTCGTCCATTTAAAAAGTACATTTCAATACAGTATGAATGTTAGTATGAATGGAACTCGGACATACTACAACCGCCATTTCCTCCACGTCAATTGCGTCGGTTAACTCCCACTCATGAATTCTCTCAGGGGGCATCATGGCATAGCGTAGCGTCCATTGGATGCGGACTTCAGAATCTTGCTAGAAGTAGTAGGTCATAACTTCTCGCATACTGTTTTTCGAATTCTATGAATTCAGATGTACTTCTCAGCTCGCATACTGTCTTTAGTGTACTATTTAGCAGAGGTGGGAGTAAGTCACACATGTGCAAGTCACAAGCAAGTTGAAAAAATGGTTGGCTTTTAGTAGCTCTACACCATAGACTTTTAGTTGCCAGTTATGATTGCTGACCCGCCAGAGACTATCCGATTAGAGATGAGGCGAAGATGAACATTTGTGTGAACAACCCATTTATTGTCACCACTCAATAGACTGGTTTTATAACACTTGTGTTGTGGTTTTTCTAAAATATAAAACACAATGAAAGGAAATATGAATATACATAATGATAATCAAACAAATCACAATAGAAAAATACAGTCAATAACACAGCACAAACATTAAGCTTGATAATACTATAATGTGCAAATGCTTGTAGGCTAATTGTGTCAAGCTGTTACTTCAATATACCCTAGCATGCATAGATGTAACTTGACACCTTGTTAAGAGAGCGCAGATTGTACGGCGCCTCACTCACAAAACTTTAAGGGCGCATGCGCCTAGCTGATTGTTAAGAACAAGGATTAAGTTACACTTCAATACTTAAATAGGAAGATAACACTGGCTAATGAACATAAATGGAACCCTAGTACACACAATATGTGGATATATAAATATATAAGCGTTTTAAAACATTAATTAAGGGTTTATTAGCACCCTTGGCATGGATTAACGCACACACATATACATCGCGGCATCGCGACGTTCCGGCCATAATTGGTACTCGCAGAACAGAACAACTCTCGTCATTTACAGGATTGTAAACTTACTTCTGCATTCACGCACAACACTTGTGGCAACAGCTGACAAACCGTGATGAAAACAGTCCGTGAACTATTCCCCGCCAACTTTTGCGTCCGTCTACATGTCTCGCTACACTAGAACTGAAAATCTGTGTGGGTGAAGGAGATTACGTAGTCACAGATCCCGGACGCTGATTGGCTCAGGTATCGTGTTCTGGTGTGTGCGGGGTGCCTCAGCAGAAAGGACAAGAGACAGAGGTTAGAATTGCACTTATCAGCTACAGCCTTTTTTACAGCCGCCCCCATATTTATGTAAAAAATATGTACACACACAAAAAGGCTTTATACTATTGTGGCATTTACATTTACTTTAATCTGGAATAGTAGGTAGTTGTATGAGGCGTGCAACTGGTCGTGTGTAAGCTTTTTTCCCCACCTGAACTTTGGCCGTCCTCACTCTGGTGTCAGCTCCAGGGTGTACTTCTACTACCTTTCCCACAGGCCAGAGTGATCTTGGTAGTTGTGGGTCAACTATCAGAACTGTAGAGCCAACCTGGGTGTCTGGAGTATCATTTTGCCATTTCTGGCGGCTTTGAAGACCAGGGAGGTAGAATTTGATGTAGTGTCTCCAGAATTGGTCCGCAAGGATCTGACTATGGCGCCATCGACGTCGACTGACCAGTTCAGACTGGGGGTACACTGTCAGGGGGAGTGAGGTATCCGGCCGCCCCATTAGGAGACAGTTTGGAGTAATGGGGTTAGAGTCGGAAGCATCAGATGAGGTATATCCCAATGGTTTGGAATTCAGAATTCCTTCAATTTCTGCAAGCACTGTTTGAAGAACTTCAAAGGTCACTGATTGATTTCCGAGCGTGACCCTCAAGGCATTCTTTAGAGAGCGAATTTCTCGCTCCCAACAACCTCCAAAGTGGGGTGAATTAGGAGGGTTGAAATGAAATTCAATCTGCTGTTTGGCGAGTTGACTTTGCAGATCAGGGGCAAGAGCTGTGAAAGCTTCCTTCAGCTCTCTCTCACCACCTCTAAAGTTGGTTCCCTGATCAGATAAGAGCTCCTGTGGCTTTCCTCGTCGAGCTGTGAATCGCCTGAGAGCCATAAGGAAGGAATCCGTTTCCAGACTGTGGAGTATATCAATGTACACTGCTCTAGTGGTAAGGCATTTGAATATTATTCCCCATTTCTTTTCATTGCGTCGACCCGTTTTTACAGTATACGGCCCAAAACAATCCATGCCGGTAGAGTGGAAGGCCGGCTTAAAGAGCTGCAATCGTGCTGGAGGAAGGTCGGCCATTCTAGGTACTTCTGGTTTCTTCCTCCATTTCTGACAATGTACACATTCTCGCTGCAAGTGCTTGACGGCCTCTCTACCACGCAGGATCCAGTATTTTCGGCGGATTTCCGCAAACACTCTCTCCGGACCTGGATGACAAAGTTTTGAATCATAACTTTTAATTATCAGCTTGGTTGTCGGGTGTCTTGGATCCAAGATGATGGGGTGCATATTATCAGGTCCCAGATAGGGACTATGTCGTAGTCGTCCACCAACTCTGATTAGATTAGTTTCTATATCAAGTTCAGGTGTCAGGGCTCTTAGTTTGCTGTTGCTGGCAAGCGATTTACCAGTCCTTAACTGTGTCAGGTCTGATGGGAAGGATTCTTGCTGTGATTTCTGCAAGACATTAATCTCAGCACATCTGTAGTCACTGGCTGTGGGTTTACCATTGGCCACCCCTTGAAGAGCCGTGAATTCAATTAGTTCCTCCAGGGTCTTAAACTGGCTGTAATCTGATGATGCGAAGCAGATATGTACATGTGTACCAGTTTTGCGTAGTTCGTCACAGTCTATTTCCTTAGGACTGGGACATTCCGGCCACTGATTTGACGGATCTTTTAGAAAATGTGGTCCTTGGTACCAGCAACTCTCCAAGTTGAGATCACAGAGACGCTTTCCCCTAGTGATGTCATCAGCTGGATTGCTGGTGGAGGGTACATATCGCCAGGAGTGTTGCTCTGATAGCTCCTGGATCTCTGCTACCCGAGTACCAACGAATACTTTGAATCGACATGATTCAGACTGTAACCATGTCAGGACTGTCGTGGAGTCAGTCCACAAGATTGTGTGGCGGATGGGTAGGTTCAACTCGGTTAAAAGTACTTTGGAGAGTTGAGCTCCAGTCAGTGCAGCGCACAACTCCAGTCTAGGGATAGATTGTTGTTTTTTTGGCGCTACCCGAGATCTGGCGGTTAGGAACGCCACCTCCACTTGCCCATACTGGTCCTCTGTTCTAAGATATGCCACGGAGCCATACGCCCGTTCAGAGGCATCACAGAAAACATGTATGTCTCTTAGACTCGTTGCTGTGTCTTTGTTGGCACTACAGTAGCATCGAGGAAGGACAATGTTTTGGAGAGCTGGTAACTCTGCCTCCCACTCGGTCCATGTTTGTAGCAGATCTGTTGGCAAATGTGGATCGTCCCAATCCCGTTTTTTATCCCACAGTTGTTGTACAAGGATCTTGGCGCGAGTGGTGTAAGGGATGAGGTAACCCAACGGGTCATACTGACTGGCCAATATTCTATATATATTACGCATTGTAGTCTCTCTACTAACTTTGGCACGATATTTGTAGGAGAGTGTATCAGACTGATGATTCCAGAGGAGCCCTAATGTTGATTCCTGAATGTCTGATTGGCCTTGCGATATCCAAAGTTCTGCACTGTTTGATATAGATTCAGGGGGCAGGTGGTTTATGGTGGAAGGAACATTGCTGGACCACTGTCTTAGCTCGAAACCTCCATCTGCCAGTTGATTCTTGATTCTGTGCACAAATTCCTTTGCTGCTTCAGCTGAAGTGAAACTTTGTAGGCAGTTGTCTACATAAAAGGATTTCAGTACTGAATTACGAACATCATCCCCAGACTGACTATGTTCAAGAATGTGTTTCTGCAGTGCAAAGATGGCGCAGCAGGGGCTGCAGGTAGTGCCGAAGGGGAGGACCTGCCATTCGTACACAGCGGGTTGCTCCTGGACATTTAGTTCCCTCCAGAGAAAGCGCAAGAGGGGTTTGTCCTCTGGAAGCAATCTAACTTGGTGGAACATTCCCTTGATATCACTGCTGACTGCAACAGAATGTTCTCTGAATCTGAGGAGAACAGCAAGAAGGGATGGCCCCAACACTGGCCCCGGAAGCAGAAGTTCATTGAGGTTTTGTCCGTGATATTGGAATGAGCAGTTGAAAACTATGCGATTTTTGCCATTGTGTTCCACCATATGGTGTGGGATGTACCAGGAGCTGGGAGTGTTTGTCACAGCGTTTGGTGGCAGTCTCTTAACATAACCTGCCTGTTCCAGTTTTGAAATCTCTGTGATGTAGGCGGTTGCTTGCTGTGGATTTTTGGCCAGTCTCCGTTCAGTAGATCTCAGCTGTGACAAGACAGCTTCTTTTGGTGCCTTGAGTTCAGGCATATTCTTGACACGCAAAAGGGGAGTTGCATAGCGTTTGACTCCATCCATCTCAACCCTTATTGTTCTTTTTTCCAGAAGTTCCACAGCCTCCTGATCCTGTCTGGATCTGATGCAAGTTTTGTCACTGCGCCATGGCAATACATCCATTTGCCATAACTTTTCTACTTGCTTGTAGAGATCAGATTCTGAGGACATGACTGAAGTGAAAAGACAATGCTGTTCTGTCATGTCTCTCGGCATGTGTTGGACTGGACCTTGTAAAGTCCAACCAAGACGGGTTTTTATGGCAGCTGGTCCCCCTGGTGGCCCTAGCCTGACTGGTTCCACTGGGGTGATCAGGTGTGGATAGTCTGATCCAATAAGCAATACAGGACAGACCGCTTTGAATTCTTGAAGTGGAAGTCCTTTAAGGTGCCGATATCTCTCTTTCAGGCTTTTCACTGGATGTGAGTGCTCTGCCAAACTTAGCTGCTGAGCAGTGAAGGCACCAGTGATGCGAAACCGTTTAGTAGGCTGAGCAATGGGTGAGACAGTAAACGAAACAGCTGCCCCTTTGAGGACTTGCAACTCTTGTCGGATGGTTCGAAGTGGGAGTTCTTCAGGCTGACCAGTTAGGCCGAGTTGCTGAGCTGCACTATGGAGTATAATGGTTCTCTCAGATCCATCATCCTGAATTGCATATGCATTCATCCTTTTGCTTCCATTACTGAGAATCACCCTGCAGATTTTAAGTAGGACCTTCCTACTAGTTGGTGGTTTATGAATAAGGAGAATCTCCTGCATTGTGTTTAACAGACAAGTCCTTGGGTCTGCAGATTCATCCTGGGTAAGCTTTGGGTTCTCTGGCCTTCCACCACTGATTTCATGCAGTGCCATAAGGTGTCGGCTGCTGCACTGTCTGCAACGCATCTTCAGGTTGCAGTCTGCAGACTTATGTGTTCTGCCACAACGCCAGCATCTATTATTCTCCTTGATCCAGCTTTGTTTCTGGTCTTTAGTAAGTTGCTTAAAGTTGCTGCAGTTATTGAGAGAGTGCTTACTGTTGTCGCAATAGGGGCAGTAAGGCTTCAAAGAGCCCCTAGATGATGGGATAGGCGGTATAGGCTCAGGAGCTGCTTTCTCCGTGCCCAGGTAGATTGTGGTGGGTTTAGTGGCTGGTTTATAGTCTCTTAGGTTCTCTCTTGTGCGTGTTGGGGGCATTCTGCGTTGACTGCTCGCAAACCTGGTGGTATCCTCTTGAACTTGGATTTCGAAATCCAGCCATGCTGCAAAATCTAAGAGGGTAGGGATGGGCACTTGATGTGGATGTGCATATCTCCGAAACCCTGATCTTAAGTCATGTGGAAGCTTCCCAAGGAGCCGAGACACATGAGACCCACACTGTAACTCAAAGGAGCCATTCCTGCCCAACTGCTCCAGCATGCCAACCAGAGAACGAACTTTAAGGGCGAAAAGTCTAAAGGCCTTCTGATCTCCAGTAGCTATATTTGGGCCATCCATTAACTCAGCAATCCGCTGTAGTGCTAGTTGATGCGGCTGTCCATACTGCTGATCTAAGGCAGCCATCGTCCTTGTATAGGGATGTTGTGAATGGCAGTATGAGTCTGCTATTAGTAGAGCCTCCTCTAACTTCAGATGGTCAGTCAGTATCTGAAATTTGAAACTTTCTGTAGCATTGGCTGGGAGTATATTTTCCAGAGCAATTTTTAGCCGTGAGAACTCTCTAGGGCTGGGATGGCTAAAGTCAGGAATCATGGGGGTTGGACCGCGGTATGGTCCTTGTTCAGGCGGAGGTGATGGAGTTAGTGACCTGAACGAGATCTGTGGATGTCTCACAGGATCTTGCGAGTCCCAATAAGGAGAATTTGAATAATGAGCATTCAGGCTGTGATCTCCTTGTGGCACATAGTGGTATGACGAGCTCGCTCTGGGGGCAGAACTGTGAGGTAGGCTTCGAATCTGGTCCCTAGCTTTATACTCAGACTGATATTTGAGTCGTGGAGCGGGTATAGGAGTGAAGCTCGTGTCGTTAGTGTCCCCCTGTGGCCAGACACGTGGTGCAGGTACAGCATGGGGGGAGCTATACTGCCTTGAAGGGGCAACAGGTGCGGGGGGCTGACTTTCATGTCTTTGCTGCCCCATCTGAAACTGCAGCTGTCTCATTTGGTGCTTGAGCTGAGTGAGCTCCTTTGCATATTGTTCATTTGCTCGCTGGAATGTGTCCCTTTCTTGCTGTATTGTCCGTAGAGTGTTGTGTAGTCCCTCATTCTCTCTTGCTACAATATCAGAGGCAGACTCACCATCATCGGACCACTGTGATGGGCTGTCAGCTTCATGACCAGGCAGGACTGGAGTAAAACCGAATGCTCCTTCCTGTGCGTAATCGCATTCAGCCAATTTGGGTGAATGAGTGAGTGGTGACATGGGCGGTGAAACAGGCTTAGGGAGAGGGAATCCAGTGAGGTCGTACTCATCATAACGTGCGGGGAGGACTGACTTCCTCCTGACGCGCACAGTAGGCTCATCCCCTGAATGTTGTGACATCTTCTATTTCTCTGGTAAGTCCTAGCTCCGGCTCGAAGGACCATGAAAAAATGGTTGGCTTTTAGTAGCTCTACACCATAGACTTTTAGTTGCCAGTTATGATTGCTGACCCGCCAGAGACTATCCGATTAGAGATGAGGCGAAGATGAACATTTGTGTGAACAACCCATTTATTGTCACCACTCAATAGACTGGTTTTATAACACTTGTGTTGTGGTTTGTCTAAAATATAAAACACAATGAAAGGAAATATGAATATACATAATGATAATCAAACAAATCACAATAGAAAAATACAGTCAATAACACAGCACAAACATTAAGCTTGATAATACTATAATGTGCAAATGCTTGTAGGCTAATTGTGTCAAGCTGTTACTTCAATATACCCTAGCATGCATAGATGTAACTTGACACCTTGTTAAGAGAGCGCAGATTGTACGGCGCCTCACTCACAAAACTTTAAGGGCGCATGCGCCTAGCTGATTGTTAAGAACAAGGATTAAGTTACACTTCAATACTTAAATAGGAAGATAACACTGGCTAATGAACATAAATGGAACCCTAGTACACACAATATGTGGATATATAAATATATAAACGTTTTAAAACATTAATTAAGGGTTTATTAGCACCCTTGGCATGGATTAACGCACACACATATACATCGCGGCATCGCGACGTTCCGGCCATAATTGGTACTCGCAGAACAGAACAACTCTCGTCATTTACAGGATTGTAAACTTACTTCTGCATTCACGCACAACACTTGTGGCAACAGCTGACAAACCGTGATGAAAACAGTCCGTGAACTATTCCCCGCCAACTTTTGCGTCCGTCTACATGTCTCGCTACACTAGAACTGAAAATCTGTGTGGGTGAAGGAGATTACGTAGTCACAGATCCCGGACGCTGATTGGCTCAGGTATCGTGTTCTGGTGTGTGCGGGGTGCCTCAGCAGAAAGGACAAGAGACAGAGGTTAGAATTGCACTTATCAGCTACAGCCTTTTTTACACAAGTCATAACCTTCAAGTGTCAAGTCAAGTCGAGTCATACAGTAGCTTGGTCTAGCAAGTCACTTTCAAGCCAATCCAATTTTTATCGATTTTTTAACTTTTGCTAATTATATTTACATGTATAACTTTCGGTTTTGTATGTAATTCATAATATATAACAAACAGTTATTTATTTAACAAAAACAAGTTCTTTTGAGTCATTTAACTCAAGTCCAAGTCAAGTCTCAAGTCATTAAAATCAAATCCAAGTCAAGTCGAGTCTTTTTTGGATATTTGTTAAGCAAGTCTTAAGTCCTAAATTTTGCCACATACGTCTGACTTGAGTCAAGTCATGTGACTCAAGTCCCCCATCTCTGCTATATAGTATGGAGGTATGCGATTTCGAACGCAGCCCATGTCTTTTGCTTGAACTATTATTGAGACTCTTTTGACTCCATATAGCCACGCCCCCTAAACACTAATCTCTACAGCATAAATGATGAGCACAAAAATAAAACTCCGCCCCTACTCAATATTCAGTTTGCAGGAATTGCATATATATATATATATATAAATATATATATATATATATATATATATATATATATATATATATATATATATATACATTCACATATATATACATACATACATGTATATATACACACATACATACATATACACACATACATACAAATATAAACACATACATACATATATATACATACATACATACATATACACACATACATATATATACACACATACATACATATATATATATATACACACACACATACATACATACATATACACACATACATATATATACACACATACATACATATATATACACATACATACATATACATACATATATATATATATATATATATATATATATATATATATATATATATATATATATATATATATATATATACACATACATACACACATACATACATACATATATATACACACATACATACATATATATATATACACACATACATACATATATATATATACACACATACATACATACATATACATACATACATATTTATATATACACACACACACACATAAATACACACTTATACACATTTATTGTTGTTTTATGTGATATATCTTTGATATGACTTGCTTTTATTGTTACAGTGGTAAACATTAAGTTATATCTAAAGAGTACAAAAGATGTGCCATTTATAAAATCAGGTAGTATATTATTAATATTCATGACTCTACATGTGACTATTATAATCAACTGCCTAGAATTGAATATCACAGTTTGGACAGCAGAGGGAGACATTTAGTGTGAATTTATGTGTCAATTCTGGACAAAATGGAGGTCAAATGAATCTTAATTATATAAATAAGAAACCAAGATGAAGAAATGTAGTTGTTGACACATTGAATTGATTAAAATTTGACGATTATATTATTTAAAAAATCCAGTAAATGCTTTTAATGTTGCTTTGTTTATGTGTGAATCATGGATATCAGTGAATTAACATTGATGTATGTTTGATCAAATACATACCTGAATAATCCCAATTATTTACATTTTTTGGCTGATAGTAGTTCTGATTTGTGCACTGTAAACAAACAAGGCATGACAAACGTCGGTCTGTATGTACATTCAAAACTTTATTTATGGAATACAGTGTAGAAAGCGCAGTTGTTTTCCAGTCAAAGCAAACAATAGACAGAAAAAAAGAGGTTTATCGCCATCTTTCAGCACATCTCATCAAACCACAGCAACCCAAAGCATTACCCACGATGCACCGCTGCTCCCACTGACATTCATCAGACGGCAGATTATTACTGATCATCTGTAGATCATTTAAATCAACGATCTGAAAGTGTCTACAACAAAACACAAGAGGAGGAGTGAGTGATGAACAGACGAACGACAAGATATAACGCTTCAGGACAGATCAGACCACATTCAGCACAAAAATCACAAGAAAAACAGGAGGTTTGCATGTGCAGCAAGACAAATAATCTATTAATATTGGCTTGCGTTGTTAAAGAGGCCATGAAAATTCCCTTTATATATTGAGCTTATATAAGAGCTCATAAATATCCTGTACGCTTCAGAAATCAAATAAAATCAGCTTATATTGAAGCCTTTCTGACAAAACCACTGGAATGTTGTATATTATGTGATGTAATAGGGTGGATAAGCCACGCCCACTTCTACTTCACTGCCTGCTGAGCTTTGTTGATATGCAAAACTCTCAGCCAATCCCACTTCTATATCTATCACTGCATATTGAGCCTTGTTAATATGCAAAACTCTCAGCCAATCACAGCAATGGCCGTTTACTTGAGTGTACAGTTGGCCACGCCCACTGAAACAGTGTGTTCTGATGAGAGCCAAAAAATGGGACAGAAAATAGTCGATAATTTGTATATTATGATTTGTTTTTATGAACACATATTGATTATGTTATAAGTGGAGCTCAGAGAATAGTGTAAAATAAAAATATTTATTAATTTAAAAAGTATCTCATGACCACTTTAAGCACAGATTTGTATTATTGTAATACAGTAATACAAATAATATCTTTACACATTATTAATAATGCATTAATTAATATTCAACACAAATGCAACCAACCATGATAACTACGTGAGTTAAACTGAAGCCTTTTTGACAAAACCACTGGTATGTGATGTAATTGGGTGGATAAGCCACGCCCACTTCTACTTCACTGCATGCTGAGCCTTGTTAATATGCAAAACTGTCAACCAATCCTACTTCTATATGTATGTTGAGCCTTGTTATTATGCAAAACTGTCAGCCAATCAGAGCAGTGGGCGTTTACGTCTGAGTCTACAGTTGGCCACGCCCACTCAAACTGTGTGTTCTGATGAGGGTCAAACATGGGGACAGAAAATAGTCGATTATTTGTTGATTATGATTAGTTTTGATGTATAAATATTGATGACATTATAAGTGGAGCTCAGGGAATAGTGTAAAATAAAAATATTAATTAAATTAAAAAGTATCTCATGACCACAGTGATGTAATGCAGTCATACAAATAATATCTCTGGACAAGGCTAATAAACATGCAGTAATTAAATTCAGCACAAATGATGAATACTTGAAATTATATTTTATATTATTTAGTTTTATTGCAGTAACAAGAATCTGGAGTGAAATAAAAAACTGCAGTGCACAAAATAATTAAATGTAATTAAATTAAACTGATTTCTTGTGATTTTGCAGTGGTTTTAATGCAGAATGATCTGTTTCTTCAGTGAAACACAAGAAATAAGACATGTTTACATCTGCGCACGCACGCACGCGCACGCGCACACACACACACACACACACACACACACACACACACACACACACACACACACGCACATACACACACACACACACACACACACACACACACACACACACACACACACGGAGTGATGAACCAACACAAAACCGACTGGAGAAAAACAAACAAACAAACATACACAGAATAACCCACAATCCCACCCGAGCCCAACACCTGCTTAAAAAACACAGACAACCACGAGTCTAATGGAGAATCGAAATTAAATAGCCGTTCATAAAGAAGAGGTAAATAAATCTCTTGAAATGCATAGGACGAAAACATTGAAGACAGTAAATGTACATGGACAGCTTCGGCTGGATCCACTCAGCCTGATAAAAAAACAACCACCAGATATTGAAATAAAAGCACGAATCCGTTTAATCCAGCTTAAAACGATCAAAGCAGAAGCCAATCGAGATTTCTTCTTTTGTTTTCTTGTGCAACTCAAATCACATTTCACAAGTTGTACAGTTTAACCCTGCTAAAACGCCTCTACGTGAGAAAAGATCCAAATAGCATTTATTTTCCGTCAGTTTTGTTTTCTATCATGCACTACACGGTTACAGCTACTCTTTCTTTTTGCGTTACTTCAATATTCACAAACTAAAAAAAATGAGTTTTTTTTGGCAAAATTCTTTCTTTTTTTTTTTTTTTTGGAAAAAAATCAGAAACAATCAAACAATTTCCAGGTCTCATTCAGAAGGACATCAATGTAAGCACTAGATTTGTAGTGATTTTCTGGTCTATGACCGGCGTCACCAAACACAGCACAGCTGCAGTCAGTGTGAGGAGGAAGAGGAAGGAGATGCGACTGACGGAGGAAGTCTCACACGTTCAGCCCTCAGATACACCAGTGTTTCACTCGTTTAGTAGTGTGAGAGCAGACGGTGCAGAAAACACCAGAACCAGCCCAGAATACACCAGAACCTGGACTGACTGTCCGTAACGGAGGAATATTATCAGTCATTTGGATGTAATCTGAATTTTGTGTTTACATTGGCTCGTGATTTTGACTGAATTCTGAATTGCTTATTTACTTTGGCCATTGATTTGAACTGAATTATGTGTTTACATTAGCTGGTAAATTGAGCTGAATCTGAATTATGTGTTTACATTGGCCGGTGATTTGAACTGGATCTGAATTGTTTGTTCACTTTGGCCAGTGATTTGAACTGAATCTGAACTGTGTGTTCACCTTTGGCCAGTGATTTGAACTGAATCTGAATTGTATGTTCACTTTGGCCAGTGATTTGAACTGAATCTGAACTGTGTGTTCACTTTGGCCGGTGATTTGAACTGAATCTGAACTGTGTGTTCACTTTGGCCAGTGATTTGAACTGAATTGTATGTTCACTTTGGCCAGTGATTTGAACTGAATCTGAAATGTATGTTCACTTTGGCCAGTGATTTGATCTAAATCTGAATTGTATGTTCACTTTGGCCTGTGATTTGAGCTGAATCTAAATTATTTGTTTACATTAGCCAGTGATTTGAGTTGAATCTAAATTATTTAGATTAGACTAGTGATGTTAACTGAATCTGAATTGTATGTTCACTTTTGCCAGTGATTTGGACTGAATCTGAATTTTGTGTTCACTTTGGCCAGTGATTTGAACTGAATCTGAACTGTGTGTTCACTTTGGCCGGTGATTTGAACTGAATCTGAACTGTGTGTTCACTCTGGCCAGTGATTTGAACTGAATCTGAATTGTGTGTTCACTTTGGCCAGTGATTTGAACTGAATTGTATGTTCACTTTGGCCAGTGATTTGAACTGAATCTGAATTGTATGTTCACTTTGGCCAGTGATTTGATCTAAATCTGAATTGTATGTTCACTTTGGCCTGTGATTTGAGCTGAATCTAAATTACTTGTTTACATTAGCCCGTGATTTGAGCTGAATCTGAATTATTTGTTTACTTTGACTAGTGATGTTAACTGAATCTGAATTGTATGTTCACTTTTGCCAGTGATTTGGACTGAATCTGAATTTTGTGTTCACTTTGGCCAGTGATTTGAAGTGAATCTGATTTATTTATTTGGTTTGATATATGAATTTGAACTAAATATAAATTATTAACTCAATTAAATGTGAATCCTCTTCACCTATATAGATTTACATTATGCATGAACTTGACTTGAACTGAATCTGAATTATATGTTCAATTTAGCCAGTGATTTGAAGTCAATCTAAATTGTGTTCACTTTAACCAGTGATCTGAACTAAATCAGATTTATGTGTCAACTTTGACCAGAGATTTGAACTGAATCTGAATTATATGTTCAATTTACGCAGCAATCTGGACTGAATCTGAATTATATGTTCAATTTACGCAGCAATCTGGACTGAATCTGAATTATATGTTCAATTTACGCAGCAATCTGGACTGAATCTGAATTATATGTTCAATTTACGCAGCAATCTGGACTGAATCTGAATTATATGTTCAATTTACGCAGCAATCTGGACTGAATCTGAATTATATGTTCAATTTACGCAGCAATCTGGACTGAATCTGAATTATATGTTCAATTTACGCAGCAATCTGGACTGAATCTGAATTATATGTTCAATTTACGCAGCAATCTGGACTGAATATGAATTATATGTTTAGTTTAGCCAGTGATTTGAAGTGACTCTGAATTATGCGTTCACTCTGATTGCTCATCTCTGACCGTGATCTGGCCAGTGGTGATGTTTGTGGATGTTCTGGCGTCTCTTGCACCGTCTGAGGAGGGTTTGAGGAGGGTTCGGGGAGGGTTTGGGGTGATGGTGCTCCATCAGTTGTGCATCTGCTCAAAGAACTTGTAGGTGGGGTTTTCATAGCCATTCTGCTGCATCTTAGACAGATGACGCTCCTCTGGAGTCACCGCCGCGTCCACCTGTCAATCAAAACATTTAACTCAAATCGCGATGTCATGATTTCAGCTCATTTCTTGACTGCGAGTGGAGACGGTGTGAACTCACGCACCTCGATGATGCCGTGGTGGATGGACGTGTACTGCTTCTTCCTAAGCATCACCAGCGTGATGACGATGATGGTTGCTATGACGACGCCTCCGACCATCAGGCCAATAATAGCTCCTTTATTGGAGCTCACGTCCTCCGCAAAGAAAACCTGAAGGCAGGAGACGAAGAGAAAGATCAGCTTTTACATTTGCAATTTACTGTACACTTTCCCTCGCACAACCACAGCATTGAAAAACAACAACACAACAGGTCAAATAAACCTTGAGTCAAAAAATGGATTTGACCTTGAGGGAACAAAGTGTCCCATATTTGTTCATTCCTGCTGTATTTTGATGGTACGTTTGAATACATGTGTGTGTGTGTGTGTGTGTGTGTGTGTGTGTGTGTGTGTGTGTGTGTGTGTGTACCAGTTTCTGGTGGTAGACTTCACTGTGTCTCTCTTCAGCTTCCATCCGCAGCTCAGGAATGTCATCAGGCTTCAGTCCGGACACTGGAAAATGACCACAGACATGGATGTTAAACACTGGAAATACACTGACTGGTAAAAACATGAGCTACAGACGTGCTTATGCAGATGGTGCTGTATTACAAATAAAGTTTAATACACCTGTTTTGCTGTGCATCACATTCAGTTTCAGCTTTATTATTTGTTTTTATTTCTCTTATACTTGTTTCTTTTATTTCTGTTTATGTAAAGCACTTTGAATTGCCACTGTGTATGAAATGTGCTATAGAAATAAACTTGCCTTGCCTTGCCTTTATATTTGGGTTGCAACTAAAGGCTGATTTATACTTCTGAATCAATCGCATGCATATGCTCGGGTGCAGCCTTCGCACGGTCACATAGCCCTCGCCGTGGCTGACACCAACGCTGACGTGCACCTCTCAAAAAATGTAACTCAAGTCGCAACAACACATAGCGCAAGCTTCTGTGATTGGTCGGTTTGGTATCGGTGATGAATGTGGGCCCTATGGAGCAAGTGTTTAGAAGTGTGGAGTCCTATAAAAGAGCTCCAAATGGAAACTTTTGTTTTGTGTTCACCTGATGATTGCACGTCCGCCGGCTCCCGCCTCTGAAGAAGTGAGTTTAAGCTACTTGTACATTAAGGTAGCGTTCAGAAAAAACAAAACACTGGCGTGTTATTGCAGTGCAACACTAACAGAACGCAGAAGAATCAATGCATGGCTAAGCGCAAGGCAGGCGCTGTGGGTCACGATGATCACTCCACGCTGAGGTATAAACCAGCCTTAAGGCTGCACTGCAAAAAAAAAAGCCAGATATCTTACAATTCTTATTTCAAGAAGCGTTTTCTAGAGGAGCAAAAATACTGTCTTGTCAGAAAGTAAAAATTAAGTGTGTTTTTCCTTAAAACAAGCAAAATAACCGGACAATGAGGAGGGCAAAATAATCTAGTTTTTCCTTTTGATATAAGGTTATTTTTCATGCTGTAAGGGAAAACTCTCCTGATTTTAACTCTTAAAGCACAGCAATTTCTGAAAGCACAACAATATTTCTCTCTTGTCTAGAAAATGCTTCTAGATTTAAGGATTTTTATTTGTTTATTTTTGATTTTTATATTTATTTTAATTTTTTTTTTAAATTTGGTCTAGAAACAAGACAAAAACTTAACGCGAGAAAAGCGTTTATTAGCAGTGTGTGCAATATTGAAAACAGTTGATATGCAAAAGCATGCTAAATCATGCAATATTTGCTATGTGAGTACAATGTTTTAAAAATGATAACCAAAATAAGCAAAGTTTCATATTATTTCAGGAAACAGGATGCATCATTACAATAAACAGCTGTTTTACTGCTCAAATCAGCCATTTTAACAATGTAAACAAACATAAAGGAAGTAAATAATGCTAAAAATAATTGCAATGTGCTTATTTTCAGTATTCTGAGACACTGAACAGACCTAGATCCAACTGGTTTATGATTTTAACATTTAATATAAAATTTAATGTGAGATTCCCACATTCTTCTTTCTGCCAGGGTTCATGAGACACACACTTACATGTGTGTTATTAGCACTTCTGGGTGTACACGTGCACATGTCTCAGAGTGAGATGCATGCACATATTTCAGGTGTGAGAATATTGTTGGGAGTCAGAATATTGTCATGAATCAGGATGTTTTCATACTATCAAAACTACACTGCATAATTATCTGAGTTATAATATCGGTGATGGTGTGACAGTGATGGTCGGTACCTGGTCGGGTCGCCAGGTCTAGGTCTGGAACGGGTCGGGCATCGACAGGCTCAACTGGAAAACACATGGACCCTCAGTTACTGATTGACTTCATACACACATTCACAACAGAAACCCAAAGAGAAACTGAGGAAGAGTGTTTGAAGTTTGAACTATCACTGTGTGTTTTAAAACTGCTTTTGCTGTGTAAAATAATTAAAATAACACACAAAAACAGACTGACAGGAGATTTATGCTATTAACTACTATTCAACACTATAGAGTATACACACACACAATCTAGAGGAGTTTCAGAGGCAGAAATACAAATAAACATGAAGACATGACATTTAACATCACTGTACAGGAGAATGACGAAAGCCAAGATGGAAATGACAGAATTCATGTATATTGAGCAGACAATAGTACATAAACAGGTTTGTGTGTGTGTGTGTGTGTGTGTGTTTCAGTGGAGCGCTGCGCTGTGAATCAGTGTGTTAATGAAGAGCTGATTGGAGGAGCTCAGTGTTCCTGACAGCGGATGCCAGATCTGCTTCCATATGGAGCGCACCACACTGACCTGGCACACATACACACACGCACGCACGCACACACATACACACACACACACATACACACACACACATACACACGCACGCACACACACATACACACACACACACACACACATATAGAGGCCCTGTAAACCTCTAATAACAATACGTGTTTGTGTGTGACAGTGAGTGGGTGTGTGTGTGTGTATAGAAATACCCTAGTTGTGTCTGTTGGGCTGGTTATTGCTCTAGTGTGTGTGCTTGATTGTGTGTGTGTGTGTTGGAACGATTGAATCTCTTGCATTTGTGTGTTTGTGTGAGAGAGCAAGAGTGTATGTGTGTGTATACATCTCATTGTGTGTGTGTGTGTGTGTGTGTATGTGTATATACTCCCATCACGTGTGTTTGGCTAATTGAAACTCTTGTGTGTGTGAGAGTTTATTTATGGTTAATTCCTTCATTTTTGTGTGTGTGTGTACCCTTGTGTGTGTTGGGCTGGTTGAAGCTCCTGACGTGTGTGTGTGTGTGTGTGTGTGTGTGTGTGTGTTTGTGTACCATTGTTGTGTGTGTTGAACTGGTTGAAGCTCTTTGTGTGTGTGTGTTTGTGTACCATTGTTGTGTGTGTTGGGCTGGTTGAAGCTCTGAGTGTGTGTGTGTGTGTGTGTGCGTACCCTGGTTGTGTGTGTTGGGCTGGTTGAAGTTCTTGGTGTGTGTGTGTGTGTGTGTGTTTGTGTGTGCGCGTACCCTGGTTGTGTGTGTTGGGCTGGTTGAAGCTCTTGGTGTGTGTGTGTGTGTGTGTGTTTGTGTGTGCGCGTACCCTGGTTGTGTGTGTTGGGCTGGTTGAAGCTCTTGGTGTGTGTGTGTGTGTGTGTGTGTTTGTGTGTGCGCGTACCCTGGTTGTGTGTGTTGGGCTGGTTGAAGTTCTTGGTGTGTGTGTGTGTGTGTGTGTGTGTTTGTGTGTGCGCGTACCCTGGTTGTGTGTGTTGGGCTGGTTGAAGCTCTTGGTGTGTGTGTGTTTGTGTGTTGGGCTGGTTGAAGCTCTGAGTGTGTGTGTGTGTGTGTGTGTGTGTGTGTACCCTGGTTGTGTGTGTTGGGCTGGTTGAAGCTCTGAGTGTGTGTGTGTGTGTGTGTGTGTGTACCCTGGTTGTGTGTGTTGGGCTGGTTGAAGCTCTCGGGGTGTATGAAGCCGAACCCCTGTGTGTCCTCGGCGGGCAGCAGCTCCAGGCCGGCGGTGCTGTCGGGCATCAGCGCATCGTTCCCGTAACTCACACGCGCATCACTCTGCAGATTCGCCAGCTGAGCGGACATCTCCTGCTGCTCACGCTGCAACAGCTCTACACACATGCACATGCAAACACACACATGATCATTTAGAACAAAAATATGTCATATTTTAAATAAAACAGTATAATAAAACCTTTATATAAACATAACTATATAAACACAAAGA